>NC_143575.1:13068795-13273795 GCF_048544385.1 Mastigoproctus giganteus
GTCATTAAACCCAATTAATAAAACATGATGTAAATTTAAAATAATGCCAATTATACTAATTTAGCGGAACCCCCTCGAAGGTACCATTTCCAAAAGACGTGAAATATCACCAAAAAAAGGTTAAAGAAACTACCAAAAAACTGAAATATCAAAATAATAGACTGACCATCATGCCCCATATCGACAGAGGACCACGAGGCCAATAATGGTCATGGAATCGCTGCATTTCAATCCGATAGATCAACCAATGCAAATCCTTTGCATTGGTTGATCTATCGGAGAATGGAGGTGTGGTTTGGTTCTTCGATATTTCCGCCTTTGCGATGATTTGTATGACGATTGAAATGCAGCGATTCCATGACCATTATTGGCCTCGTGGTCCTCTGTCGATATGGGGCATGATGGTCAGTCTATTATTTTGATATTTCAGTTTTTTGGTAGTTTCTTTAACCTTTTTTTGGTGATATTTCACGTCTTTTGGAAATGGTACCTTCGAGGGGGTTCCGCTAAATTAGTATAATTGGCATTATTTTAAATTTACATCATGTTTTATTAATTGGGTTTAATGACTTAATTGACTAAATTATACAGGGATTATCGACTACCTTTTGTCCTACTACCGCTACTTTCCCTTCCCTGTTTGTTTATTTTATATTATTTTACGTTTCGTTTCGCTCTGCATTATTGCCGTACTACTGGCTGATGTTTTTATTTTAAATATCATATTTATTTTAATTATCAGATATAATTAGGCATCATGTGGAGGATGTGCATTTGCTGCCTCTAATGACAGCTACATAGCCATATTTATTTATTTTTATCACTTTTGCCTAACTTTTACCTCGCATAATATATATATATATATATATATATATATATAGTGTGTGTGTGTGTGTGACGTTCTATATAATTACAGACCAGTTTAACTTCTGTTCCAGGGAACATAATGGAGTCACTGGTTGAAGAAGTGATGCAGGATCACCTAGACAAGACTACAGTAATAGTTCAGAGAGAGCATGGGTTTGTTAAGGGGAATTCTTGTCTAACCAATTTGATTGGATACTACAATGTGGTCATAAAGGAACTAGATGTAAAAAAATAATTTTGATATCATATACATGGATTTCAGGAAATCTTTTGATACTGTTGCACGTGCAAGAATGCTATACAAATTGGAGCAGTATGACATTAAGGGATGGTTGAGTGGGGGAAGCAGAGTGGTAATAAATGGACACTGCTCTACGTGGACTAATAACTAATGGGAACACACTAATAACTAATGTTATTAGTGTGGTCCCCCAGGTTTCAGTGCTAGGCCCATTGTTGTTTGGGTGTTTATTAATGATATCAATGAAGTTATCTTTTTTTTTTTTTTTGTGTAGTTGTTGGCGCATAGGCTTTGTGGCCATAATGCACCTCCCAAGGTTTTTGCAGTACTTTGATCCAACCCCGAGGCGGGAATCGAACCCGCGACCTTTGGGTTGCCAGGCAGGCTCTTTACCCACCCGGCTAGCCCGGTCGGCAATGACGTTATATCAGGCTTAATGTCCAAGTTTGCGGATGATACAAAGGTTTGCAGAGTTGTTAATGATAGTAAAGATAGTATGCCAGACTGAACCTATTGGTAACTCTCTAGGAGGCTTCCGGATCAGCTAGTGTATAATCTTGCTACCTCTACTCTGCCAGATAGTGACTGGAGGGAGTCCGAGTAGTGTGTATGTGGGGGGGCATAGTAAAGGCCAAGTTATGTAAATCTGGGTATATTCTTACCATGTATACGCCATATCCAGCTAGAGATCAGCTAGTGTATAATCTTGCTACCTCTACTCTGCCAGATAGTGACTGGAGGGAGTCCGAGTAGTGTGTATGTGGGGGGGCATAGTAAAGGCCAAGTTATGTCAAGGATCTGGGTATATTCTTACCATGTATACGCCATATCCAAAAATTTCATACAGCATGTCCCACCCACTTTTTCTTACTATTGAATACACTATGAATTGTCAAACTAATAGAGTAAGCTTATCTGCAAAAACCAACTAAACCTCCCAAACACTTCCTAATTCATTTCCCAAATATACAGGGTCTCAATTCTAATCTCAACGATGTCCATTTCCACTTGCAATCTGCCAAACCCCATGTACTTTTTCTGACAGAATCTCAGTTATTGGTTGATTCAACTACTGCTCATCTCAGTTGCCCAAATTATTCACTGTACGATTCTTTTCGCCTCAAAGGTGGTACTTGTGCATATGTCCGTCCGATATTCCCTGTCAGGGACTTGGTAATTTGGAATCTCCTCTTTTCGATCTTCTCTGGCTTAATCTCTACCTTGTGTCAAATTCATCTGTTCTCTCTACTGTTCTCCCAACTCCATTAATCACTTGGAGCTCTTTGACTTCCTCTCTTTGCAACTTGACTTTCTCCAGTCCAACTTTCCTAACAGTGAGGCAATATTCCTTGGTAATTTTAATGTTCACAACTCCAGCTGGCTCCCGTTTTCTAATCACACTGATCCAGCTGGTCAAGATGCTGAGGCTTTTGCAATTACTAATGACCTTGCACAGGTTGTTCATTTACCTACAAGAATACCGGACAATCCTAACCATACAGCCAACACGCTTGATCTTTTTCTCACAAACAACCCCTTCTAAGTATACAGTCGAAGTGAGGGGTCCTTTAGGCATCTCAGATCACCACTTGGTGACAGTCTCTTCTCCAATGGAGCCTTTATCTCATGGCTATTCCCAACCTCATTGTTTGGCATTACAAGAATGCAAAATGGAATGATCTGCGAGATTTCTTTTCTTCTTTTGCTTGGTTGGATTACTGTTTCAAAACTTCTGATGTTAACTTTTGCTCGGATCGTGTCGGTGAAATTATTCTTGCAGGAATGGAATCCTTTATCCCGCATTCCACTTTAAAATCTCTTCCTTTATCTAAACCTTGGTTTTCCAATAAATGTGCTAAGGCTGTTCAAGAGAAGAACATTGCATATCAGAATTGGCTTGTTTCTAATTCTTCAGTTTCATTTTCTGCCTACACCAAAGCTCGCAACAAGTGTAAAGCAGTTATTAATCAGTCCAAACTAGAATCTGAACAGGCTAAGAGTAGAAAACTTGCTTCTTGCCCTAATCATAGCCAAGCATTCTGGTATCTTGCCAAAGCTATTGGCTGCAACTTTTGCCCATCTCTGTCCAAAACAGATGGTTCTGTTGTCACTTCAGCCAAGGATAAAGCTGACTTGCTAGCATCCCATTTTTCTTCCAACTCATGTATTAATGATCTTGGCAAAACATCTCCCACTATTCCCAACATACTCCATTCAATGCCTCCTGTGATCTTCCATCAAAAGGATGTCAGAAGGATTTTGACGAATCTTGATGCTAAGAAAGCTTCAGGTCCTGATGGTATTTCTCCACTTGTTCTCAAAACCTATGCTCCTGAACTTACTTCTGTTCTTTGCTGCTTTTTTCACTTTCTTATTCCAAAGGTGTTTTTCCTTCTGCTTGGAAATTTGCTCATATCCAGCCAGTTCCTAAAAAGGGTGACAAATCCCTCCCATCCAATTATCATCCCATTGCAATTACTTCTATTCTTTCTAAAGTAATGGAGAAATCAATTAACCGCCAATGTCAAACTACCTAGAAATCTTCGTCTGATCAACGATCGCCAGTATGGATTCCATCAGTGTCGATCCACTGGTGATATTCTGTCTTTGTTACCCATTTATGGACTAATTCAATGTAAAGGTTCAGTGAAACAGAAGTAGTTGCTCTTGACATCTCAAAGGCTTTCGATCTTGTTTGGCATAAAGGTCTTCTAAACAAGCTTCCATCTTATGGTTTGCCAACTGTTTTTTGTAATTGGTTATCCAGTTTTCTCTCTGATCACTTACTGAGGGTGATGGCTCTGTCTTCTAATTTCTCCACTAATGGTGGTGGTGTCCCCCAAGGTTCAGTTCTTTCCCCCCACTCTTTTCCTCTTTTATATTAATGACCTTCTTCCATTGACTGGAAATCCTATCCATAGTTTTGCCGATGATAGCACATTGCATTCCACTTTCCATTTTGAGAAACCTTGTCCTGCTCAATTAGCTTCAACTTCTCAAAAATCTGCTACCAATTACTTAAATGCCGATCTCCAGGTAATTCTCCAATGGGGCAAAGACAACTTAGGTGATTTCAATCCTTCTAAAACTTGGTCCTGTCTTATATCTCCCAAAAAGGATTCTTCTGCTCCTATGCTTATCTTTGGTGACACTCCGATTTTTAGGCAAAATGTTCTCTTTTGGGGATTACCCTGACTTCTAATCTCTCTTGGGACAAGCACTTTACAAATATTGCTTCCTCTGCATCTAAAAAACTTGGTTTTCTCTTTAGCTCTCGATGTTACTTTTCTTCCAAACAGCAGTTCTCTTTGCAAATTGCAAATCCACCCTACAATGGAATATTGTTCCCACATCTGGGTTGGTGTCCCCAAAACCTCTCTTATTCTTCTTGATTCCATTCAGAAGAGGGCAGTTAGGTTAATTAATGATTCATCTCTAACAGTCTCTTCTCGCTGTCTCATAGACATACTGTTTCTGCTGCATGCCTCTTCTACAGATATTTCCATGGGCACTGTTCTTCTGAATTGGCTTCTATAATTCCCACTCCTCTTTCAAAACAGTCCAAACATGTGCCACTACCAGCCAACATCCATTTACTGTCTAACTTCAAACTCACAGACCAACTTTTCATCTTCCTCGTTTATTCAATCAACTGCCGTTTTCTGGAACAACCTTCCTTCATACGTATTTCCTGAAAATTACAGTCTACATAAGTTCAAGTCCAATGTCAAGAATATCTTCTTTCGTCTTCTCAACCCAAGCATGGTACTAAAGGTTCTAATACTTCGTGTTTGTGGTTTACATTAAAAAAAAAAAAAAAAAAGCTACTGCTACAGGATCTAGAATAATTATGCAGATGGGCTAAGTGGCAACTGAAGTTTAATATTTAAAAATGAAAGGTACCGCATATGGGTAACAGTAACCCAGGAGAAATGTATGAACTGTGTGATACTACACTCGGAGAGTGGAGAATGAAAAGGACCTGGGGGTAATTGTGCAGTCGGATATGAAGTTCTCTGAGCAGTACAGATGGGCTGCTAGAGCAGGTCATGAAGTTTTGTCAATTATATATAGGAATTTTGCTAGCAGGGAAAGAGATTATCCCACTGTACAAGGCAATGATCAGGCCACACTGAGTACTGTGTAAAGGTCTGGAGTCTTCATTTTAGGAAGGATGTGGAGTTGCTAGAAAGTATAGAGAAGGGCAACAAGATTGGTGAGAGGAACAAAGGGGTTCTCTTACCCATCGAGGCTTAAATAGTGCAAGTTGCAGCATCTGGAGAAGAGGAAATCTGAATGAGGTGTACAAGGCATTGAATAGTTTGAGCAGGCTCAATGCTGATGGGATACATCCACTTGTTCAGATTAAGAATCTGAGGGGGCATATATTCAAATTGAGGAAAGATAGTTGTAGAATAGACGTGCAGAAGTTTGCCTTTAGCCAGCGGGTAGTTGATTGCTAGAACAGACTTCTACTTCTTGATGTGGAGTTGATAGCTTAAATAAATTTAAGGCTGAACTAGACGAACATTTGGGGTGATCAGACGGGTGAAATGGGAAGGGTTTTTTTTTTTTTTTTTACTGATGCTCTAAGCTTGCTTGCTTTCTTGCATCATATGCCTCAACTAACGTGAATGCTAATGTGTGTGCAAGTGCATAATTACATACTTTCATTTTATTTTTGTCATGAAATACTGTTGGCCCAGGACCAATACAATTGTTGTTGTCATTAGATTTTTATCTGCATCATCAGGGACCATACTGATGCCATCTACCTTTGCAAATGTGTCTGCAGGAAAAATTTTCCTATTTTAGAGTAAATTTGCAAACAAGTTGTTCCAGGTCAGGTAATTTGAATTACCTGACCATGTATCAGTATTTACGGTATCTAAATACTGTAAATGCCATCCTTGTATCTGACTTAACTAAATTTGCCCACCAGTATCTGATGACAGCTCTACTACCTTTTATTATATTTTACTTTATTTTGTTTAATCACTCTGTATTAATAATTTTACTTTACAGTTCCTTCACCTCCAAATTGGCTTTGCAATTCAGACCATAATTTTCTTAATTCATCATAGCTTTTAGGATATTAACATTCTTTTGCCTTTTTCAAATCTACAATACTTTTTTTCTACTATCCTTACACTTTTAGTACTTGGCACTATTGTGTAATTTTCACCTTCATCTATGCAAACTTTATCAGACTTATCTATTTTTACATGACATATACAGGTATAAGCTGTATACCCTCTGGAATTCAATTAATAAATACAGTATACTCTCTGCATATGTTTCACAGAGTATACCTTCCGCTAATTTTACAACTACAGCACTGGTCACGAGGAAGTTTTTTTTTTTTTTTTTGTAGA
Source organism: Mastigoproctus giganteus (assembly GCF_048544385.1). NCBI lineage: Eukaryota > Metazoa > Arthropoda > Arachnida > Uropygi > Thelyphonidae > Mastigoproctus > Mastigoproctus giganteus. Next base: position 13,075,279 of record NC_143575.1, read on the forward strand.
AGTAATTAGGAAGAGGTCAGAGTTGATCACTTGGAAGATCTTGGTGTTACCATATGTAGCCATCTTCATCCAATGGCTCCTGTAAATAGCACTGTTCCAAAAACTTTTTGGCTTCTTAGTCTCATCATTAAATGCACTACCACAGCTTTGAATAGAGAGCCCCTATTGTGATTCCTTTCCAAGCAACTAATTTTTCTTGTCATTGAGTATTGTACTATTATTTGGTCTCCATACCAGATATATTTGGACCTTCTCAAATGTATTCAACTGAAATGTTTCCTTTGTTCAAGAAAAGCATCAAGCTCCACTGCAGAGATTACAACACTATGCAACAAAGTTTTGTTTAATTCCTCTAAATTTACAAGATATTCTTCAGTATTGCCATTTTGTTTATAATTTAGTTCATGATTTTGACTCTCATTCCTTGAATAAATTCCTATCGTCAATGCACATTCACCTTGCTTCTTTTTAGAATGAATTATTGATCTAAGAGTTCAGTATTTCATGGTATGTAACTAGCGATGGTGTACTCATAAATAGCAGAGAAGGCATAATTCAAATAGCAGAAGACTACTATAGAGAATTATACAAGGAGTGAGGGAATGCCAGCAGTGAGGAAGATGGATCGCAAATTAGTAACACATACAACATACCTGATGAGGTAGAACATGCATTGAAGAAAATGAAGAATCAGAAAGCCCCAGAGGAAGATGAAGTTACTGTAGAGTTGTTAAAATTGGGAGGAAGAGACGTGGCACAAAAATTGGCAAGATTCTTCACAAAATGCATTAGAAAAGGTGTGATGCCTAAGGAGTGGAATAATGCAACCATAGTTTTGCTGCATAAGAAAGGATATAAATCAGAAATTGGAAATTATAGACCAATTAGCTTGTTATCCCATATCTACACATTACTACCAGATTAGAAAGAATACTTGATGAGAATCAACTGAAAGAGCAAGCTGGCTTTAGGACAGGATTTAACTATGGATCACCTTCACATAATATCACAGCTAATGGAGAAAGCAAATGAATATAAAACACCATTATGCCTGGCATTTGTGGATTATGAAAAGGCATTTGACTCCATACAGCATAAGGCAATGTTTTGGGCACTGGAAAGACAAGGCATCATCATCAGCCATTTTCAATCCACTGCAGGATGCAGGCCTCTCCAGCAACTTTCCAGTTCCTTCGTTTTGAGCACTGGCCATCCATTTACTACCCACAAACTCATGAATTTCATCTATCCATCTCTGCCTTTGTCTTCCAGGTTTTCTTCTGCCTCCTCTTGGGTACCATTCTGTTATTTTCTTAGTCCATCTGTCATCAAGGCATAGATACCCCATATTATGATTTTGAAGAAATCATATGAGAACGCTACCTCCTTTATTAGACTAGACAAAGACAGTAGCAAATTTAAAATCGAGAAAGGAGTTCAACAAGGAGACAATATCTCTGAATTTGTTTACTGCTGCCCTTGAGGAAGCTTTCAGAAGATTAGACTGGTCACAGAAAAGAGTCAATGTGAAGGAGGGTACCTAAACCACTTACGATTTGCTGATGACATTGTGGTCATAAGCCACGATCCCAAAGAATTGGAGGAAAATCTTAATCAGTTATGCAGAGTTAGTAAGGATTTTGGACTAAAGATGAATATAGCTAAAACAAAAGTAATGATGAACAAGTATGCCATAGGAAGGGATATAATGATTGAAGGAGCAGTAATTGAAAAGGCAGAGTCATATTTATCTGGGAGAAGTCATCAGCTGTAATAATGATAAATGGCTGGAAGTCTAGAGAAGAATAAATTTTGAATGGAAAGCATTCAGGAAATATAGTCACATATTGAGGAGCAATATCCCAATTTGTATGAAATGTAAAATAATGAACCAATGCATACTACCCACCATGACTTATGGAAGTGAAACTTGGGCACTCACCAAAAGAATGGAAGAGAAGCTGAGAACGACACAGTGAAGAATGGAACAAATATTGGGAATCAGACTATTAGATAAGAAGAGAAACACATGGATTAGGCAGCAAACTCAAGTAAAGGACATTCTTATCAAAACTAAAGAACTGAAATGGTCTTGGGCAGGACACACAGCTCGAAGTCATGATGACAGATGGACTAAGAATAACAGAATGGTACCCAAGAGGATCTAGAAGAAACCTTGAAGACAGCGACAGACAGATAAAATTCATGAGTTTGTGGGTAGTAAATGGATGGCCATTGCATAAAACAGAAGGAACTGGAAAGTTTGAGAGGCCTTCATTCTGTAGTGAATTGATAACGGCTTATGATGATGATGTAACTAATTTTTATAAGGTTGACATTTTTGTTCCCATAAACTCTTGGGGCAATAAAGTAACTTTGTTTAATTATACTATTAAATATTATTCAGGCAAGACTAACCAAGGGTATTTAGCCTCACAATCTTTATATGTCATATGTTGTTCAAAGCTGTAAATGACTGTATATTAATGTTAATTCTTATACTGTATTTCTGCATACAGGTGAATTAGTGTTCAGGTACTGTAATGTATGCATTATTCCAAAAAATAAATAAATCTGCTGGAATAAATGCAAAGAGCAAACAAGATTGTCAGGGGCACTAAAGTGTACTCTTACCAACAAAGTTCTGTTCTGCAAATTGCAGCACATGAAAATTAGGTGCCTACCAGGATACTTGATTAAAGTGTGTAAGACCTAAAATGGATTGAGTACAGTCAGTCCTCGTATAGCACGATAGTTGTGTTCCTAGAAACCCTCGTGCAATATAAATAACAGGCCCTATGGGAAAAACAGAGTTAGGTGCCGACCATCCAAGATTGAACACACATTTGCAACCAAAACATTACCAAACAAATAATTGTAATAAAATACTTATGTTATGTATTTTATAACTACTATTACATAATAAAATATTGCTAATACTTTTGCTTCTATCGTAAGCAAACTTGTTCTTTGTTTGATATTCTATCCAAACATGACAGCCGTTCCATCTCTTCCAATTCTTTGTGTCTTGATCTAATGGATTTTGTTACACTTTGAGTTGTTCCTGCTATGAAAGTTTTATTTTCTCTGCATTTTTTCTAATTCTCAGTGTTGCCTCATTTAGGCCTGTAGCATATGCAATATCACATGGTCTTCATTTCGCTCAAAGTGTTTCACAATTTCATATTTTTTCTCTATCAACAGAGGCGGACTGGCCATAAGTCTTACCGGGGAAACCCCGGTGGACGGGAGGCCGGTGTGATTTTGGCCATAACTGCTAGTATGAGGGAGGCCGCTACAAATTTTCCCTGGCAAGAATTTGACCTAGTCCGCCTCTGTCTATCCATATTGCTTTTCTTTTTCTCTCTAAATCTGTAGAGTCTTCACCAGGACGCTTCCTTTTCATGCTTTAAGTATTTTACTCATTTTTAGGGAATAAAGCACAATTACAAAATGAGGATGCATGCTTGATACACATAAACAAAACTTTTTGCTTTTACTTTTTTTTTTTACTTTTTTATGGACAAGACATAAGTGGAAAATTTAATTTAAATTGAAAAAAAGAATGATTGCAGGATAGGTGTGTGAAAATTTGCTTTCAGTCAGTCATTGATTGTTAGAACAAACCTCCATCTGGTGTTGTGAAATGGGTAATTTGAATAAATTTAAGGATTAGACCAGTGTTTCCCCCCTCTTTTTGAATCCACGGAATGAGTAAATGAGACTGGTGAGGGGAAAAAAAGAGGATGCTCTTACCAAGAAAGGTTTCAGTTCTTCTAAGTGCAGTGTCTAGAGACTAGGCACCTGCAAGGTGATTGGATTGAGGTGTTTAAGGCTTTGAGTGGATTGAGCAAGCTCAATGCTGATAGGATTCTCTCTTAAGCAGACCATAATGAGGGGGTACAAATTCAAACTGAGGTAGGATGGTTACAGAACAGAAGTTTGCCTTTAGCACTATAGGACTGAAACAAAGTTCCCCTGTTGTTGTGGAAGTTGGTTGATAGCTTAAATAAATTCAAAGAGCTAGAAAAACTATTGAAGAGAATGAATAGGTGAAATGGGGAGGGTTTTTTTTTTAGATGATGCTGTATAAGCTTGCTTTCTTGCATCATTTGTCACTGCTAATGGGCAATTATTTGATGCAAATTTTAAAATGTACACTGTTATTAAAATTAAACATTTTACAAAATAGAAGTGCAAGACAACTTGTAGAGGCTATGGCAATAACCTTAGTTTTGTGAGCAAACGAAGTCCATTTCAGATTAAACTGAAAACTAAGAAAGGCAAAAGATCTCAATCGCTTCACAAACAGCATAATGTATTAATATGCACTGAAACCAGCCACAGAAGGACAGTACTTTTTTTTGGGTTATTACATAAATAAAATAACACTACTGTACAAAGTAGAGCATTAGCTTTAGTTTGTAAACAGCTCAGAAAACCAGGTTTGCAATCAAACAATCTCATATTGCAGGACATTAAGTTTCCTCAGTATTGCATTACAAATATCAAGGAGAGGTAATTGCTATTTAGCAGTATACCTCTCCTTGCAAATCAGTGCATCAGTGGATTTCTAGCAAACTTAGTTGCTCAGCTACTATGTACAAACAGACTACTGCAACAGTTTGTACATGGTAGTAAATATTAATAAACTTCTATCCATTACACTAGTGGAGATTTACTAGAATATACAAATATCTGTTTGATCCAATCCTAATGCTGCTTAAACACAATGCTATGCTAACACCAGTGGATGAACAGAAGTCTACAAAACTCCATAAAGGCATATAATCAGAATTGTAAGACAATTTTTCCCCTCATAAAATTTATATATATATTTATAATTTATGTAAAATAATATATAATATTATATTTATAATTGTAGGACAATTTTTTCCTCAAAACAGCACTCTGGAATGGAGTCTTAATTTTTTTAGAAATACATAAAAAAATTAATGGAAAACATTTATGTATGTATATTAATTATGAAATGACCACAATAAATAACTGCATCTGAAAACTTCCTGTAAAAAAAAAAAAAATTCTCTTACAGTTTTATCCTCCTGACTTCTGGCATTTGAAAATCATTTATGATGCAACGAAGTCTATGATTCATGTTATTTACTTAACCAAAGTTGTTTTACCTTTGGTTCATTGGTTAATTCATTCACCTTTCTTTTGGCAGTGTTTAGAAAAATAATTATGACTGTAAAATATAAAATTATGCAAACATTCATAAATTTAATGGTTAAGCATCTTTGCATTAACCACAAACACCCTTACAGTTAACATTAGTAAAATAAACATAACATGTGATATTAAAAAACATCAACACATTCTCTTAATGACTAAAAGGCTACATTTCAAGACAATACTAAATCTTATCATCCTTCTTGATCATCATTCTCCAATAAATGAGAAGTGCAAATGAGAAACTAAAAAAATCTTAGGATGTTATTTAACATTACTGAAAAATGTATATAGTTTACCAATAATTTTTCAACTAACTGAACCAACCCTTAAAGTTGGGTTTACAGATGGCAATTTAATCACAGTAAACCCTCACTAATCCAGTTAGTTAATCCGGATGTCGGATAATCCTTATCGAAATATGAAAAATTCAGTACTGTACTTTGAAAGATTTAGAAAGGCAGATGGGTCACTCTGACTATGCAGAGAGACAGAGCATCACAGAGCATCTTGCGTGTTGTTCAGTATTTTTGTTGATTCTGAGTCGGACGGGTGTAATTGTTTATATCACTTCACTTGCATACTTCTTTATACATATATATGTACATAAGTTAACATATTTTATATATTATGGGTTTATGTAATTGTTGGCTAACCACAACACTGTTGCCTTGTCGAGATCCTCGTATGCAAAGGTTTCATTGTTTTTCTGATAGTCATGCCTTTAATGCTATCAGATGTGCCCACAAAATCTAATAGCTTCCCTTTATTTTTTACAGTCACATATGGTTTGGTTACCAACATTATACATTATAATGGTCCATTAAATATTTAATGGATGCAGTTTTCAAACTTTTGAATAATTTCAAGATTTTGTTCAATTGAAAGCACAATTCTTGTGTTTATCCATCATTTTTGCAATTTCTAGACAAAAAAAAATATTTACTATAAAAAAATTTACACTCCTGACAATTTTTTTTTGCAGTGCAATCGAGCACAACAATCCACGTGATGCACTAAAACAAACTAAACATTTGTTTTCTTTCCATTGTTTTTTTGGGTGGCTAGTGTGAAGACAACAGGGTTGCAGGATAATAGGTACATTCATCTCCCAATCATGACTTATATCACCACTCCTTGTCGCTTATTTATGACTTGCAAAATATCTGTTTATACCTTTCTATTTATTACTTGAATTTAGATATGATTTCCGGTGGATTCCCCCCCCTTTAACTTTGGAGTAGAAGTAAAAAAGTAAAGTGCAGCCATTATCAACCCACTGCAGGATGGAAGCCTCCTCAACAATTCATGTTGAGGAAATTGGACCATAATCTGCCACGCTGGTCCAGTAGAAGTATCCAGGTTAATCGAGAGAGTGCTGTACAACTTCAGGGTCTTCTATCGATGGATAAATGTATGGTCTTTTTATAGTTTTTAAATAAAGGCTCTACATGGATTTTTATTTTCATCACCACTACTAATATCATTTGTATTTAAGTTTTTTTTTGTCTTTTAGGGCAATCTTTTGCTTTACTGATCTGGATTATCGCTCAATTCAGATGACCTCTCCCCCAATTAATCTGGATTAGCGATGGCCTACTGTATTTAGTTTATACTGTTAAAAAAATAAAAGGTGAAAATTGCTTATCTGAAAACTAAATAAGCTTTGAATTGTCTATTATAGATCGTCCAAAACTTCTTTCCATACAGTCATAAAAATAATTAAACTGCCATTTGTAATCCTATCTTTAAGGGTTGCTTCCTTTAGTTAAAATTTTTTTATTTATTTTGGTAATGTTAATTAGTGCTTTAAGCAAATCACTTCTAGTTTTTCATATACAATTAATAATTCTTTCTTGATTGCTGCAAGCTTTAGCCATTAAAAGTATATATTGAGCTGTTCTTAATACATAACCTAGTAATAAAAGAGTTTATTTTTATTCATTCAGAAATTCATATATAGTGGATTCTGGCTATTTGGGACACATTGGGACTAGCACATTTTGGCCTGATTAAGCGATTGCCCCATTTCTTCGAAGTTTCATGTAAATAGTTAAAAATACAGTATCAAATTGTAATGATTGATTCTCTGTATGATTAAATCACTATACAACATGCAATAAGTACCGGTCATTGTGATCACGTTTGTGAATTGAATTTTAATTCTATTAAACAGCGATTCTAATAAGCAAAAATAGGAAGAATATTAAAATGATATGTGAAATCAGAAAAAATATTTCACACAGGTCAGCAAAATAAAAATAAATTTACTCTTATGCACATAGCTTGATTAATACGTACACTGAAAGAACAGAATTCATGGAATACCTGGTTTCTGGACAACCAAACACTCACCCCTCTTGCTAGTGGATGAACCCACTGCTTAGCAGGTTATAGGTACACTGCATTCACATACAGTAATTTGATGTCAGTATGGATAAACATTGTGAGTTAAGACTTTGAAAGAGGGATGATAGTGGATGCCCAATGCATGGGTCACTATCATGGAGGTAGTACAGAAATACACTATCCCCATTCGACAGTATCAAGAGTGTACCAGGAATGTGCCAGTTCCAGAATAGCATCTCATTATGGACGGCACTGTGGGTGGAGAAAGGTGGTGGATGAATGTGGCCATCATCCTTCTCGCATTGTTTCAACCAACCAGACAGCTACAGCGGAAAAAAAAATCACCACAGACTTCAATGAGGGAGATACCAGAAACATCTCCACCAAGACCATCAAGCGGCTATTAGCCGCAATAGATTATGGGAGTTGCCAACCCACCAAGTCCCATTGCTAACACCACAACATAGGACTCTATGCCTCAAGTGGGTGAAAGAACATCAGCACTGGACCTTGGATGATTGGAGACTGGTCTCCTGGTCCAGTGAGTCCCATTTCCAGTTATTTCAAGTGAACTGGAGGGTGCATATCTGGCTGAAACTGCACAAAGCTATGCACCATCATGTCAACAAGGAACTGTTCATACAGGTGGACAGTTTGCAATGGTCTGGGGCGTGTTCAGCTGCCACATGTTGGGACCTTTGGTACGTCTGGATGCATCTCTGAATGGTCCATGTTACGTGTCCATCCTTGCACACCACCTGCATCCCTTTATGATCATTGTGCAACCATAGGGCAACAGATTCTTCCAGGAGGACAATGCACCTCCCTACAGAGCTGTAGTGACTAGAACATTGTTCAAAGAGCATTCCAGACATTACCACCATGGAATGGCCTCCCCACTCATCAGACATGAGCCCCGTGGAGCATCTTTGGGATGCTGTGGAAAGGTCCGTTCACGCTTTGGATCATTCACCCAGGAATGCGACGGAATTATGGACAGCGGTGCAGCACGCATGGATGGAAATACGTGTAGAATTGTGAACTAATGGATTGAATGCCTCGCCATGACTGCCCTTATCCAGCAAAAGGTGGGCCTACCTGTTACTAGCTGGTATCCCATGATTTCTGTCCACTCAGTGTACTGCAATATGCGCACACTAACTAGTTGATATTTCTGTCCACTGACATTTTGGAAGGGGGATTTAAAATGTTAAAAAAGATAGGCTATCAATAACAAAACATGGCACGCGCAAATTGCAACTAACATGATGCGTGCAAGTGAGATAAGGAGTAACAAGTTAAGAAGCCTAAAAAATAGGAATGAAGAGAAGATTTCTGAAAATTTGTTTTTTTTATATAATTGAAGATTTCATGGAAGGGGAAACATTTCACCATAATAATGTAAAAACCCACAGAATTCCAGTTTTCGGTATTATCACAAATACAATAAGATTGAGTTTACTATCCATTTATAATAGATTGCACTAGAAAAGTCCAATAAACTGGACACTGCTAATTGTTTTATGGTTGTGACCTTCAGAAATTCAACCAGACCACGTGGTAAGGTTGGAGGCGATCTTAGGGTAATCTCTAGAGCTAAGATCTCCTGCTCCGAGTAAACAGCATGTTGTCCCAATTAAGCAAAAAAAAAAACCCTGGCTATTTTCTGAATTTGGTCCCAAATAAATGGCTGCCCCTATTAACCGGTGTCCCAAATAAAAGAATCCACTGTACTTTTTTTTTTTTTGAAGTCTACTATGGATGTTAGACCAATAACTAGTAAGCAAAGTAAAAAAAAAAAAAAAAATTTAGTTAACGTACATTGCTGTATTTCAAGGTGCATTAGCAAATAGTAATAATTCACAATTAATAATAACATAAATCAACCTATTGATGTGAAAATCTGTTATAAACATTCCTAAACTATACTAAATAAGCATTAAAATTTTGAAATGGATCAGTGCTTCTGTTCCAAATTTATAAAAATATTTTTGTAGGGAAAAATGGGAAAGCAAGGCTATGAAATCAGAGTTGAACTTAGAATCATGCCAGGAGCCAACAGAATATAACACTGAACTTTGGTAGCAACCCACATTTTTATTGTCAGTTAATATGAAAACACTTTCATTTATGCTGATTTTGGTGAGAAGAAAGAGAACAAGGGCTGTTAAATTGTAACAGGACCTGAAATTTTTCCAAGGACCAACAAAAAAAGAACATAGGTTGAAAATAGGGCTTCGATTTGACTTTTTGTTCTCGAGAGTAATACGCAAAATATACTTTCATTTACATGAATAGATTTCTGTGGTCAGGTGGAAGACTGACTGATCTCAAATGCTTACCACAGACCAACAAAACATATGCTTGAAATGTGATATTAATTGAACTTTTTATTACTAAGTAATGTTACATCCAATAACATTTCCATTACAAGTTAGATAATGCACACTGGTTGGCTATCTGTCCCTCTTCAGCTTATTCCTGCCACACCTTCACTACAGCAGCCCTCAAAGCCAACAATGCCTGCAGTTGCTGAGATGCTGGCCCTCAACCTTCTGGGAACTGAAAACCATTCCCTGTTCAAAGTTTGTCAGGTCCTTCCCTTTCTCCATTGTACAAGCTGACTGGCATGATACTATATATGCTGTGCCTGTAGGTTACAGTCACTCGTAGGTGCTGGAGGATGCATACACTTGTGGAGGCAGGTGTTTTTTTTTTTGTTTTTTTTTCCGTGTTAGTTGTTGGCACATCAGCTTCTGTGGCCATAATGCACCTCCCAAGGTTTTTGCATTTTACTGTGATCCAAGCCCGAGGTGGGATTCGAACCCGCGACCTTTGGGTTGCCATGCAGGCACTTTACCCACCTGGCTAGCCCGGTTGGCGGAGACAGGTGTGGTCAATCTTTTGGCTCATAAGTAGTTACCACGACAGGAAAATGTTACTGTAATCTACTCAAACATTGTGATATCTGCTCTTCGGGAGAAATGTTTTCAAACAACTGTTCTTATGAAAGATGGGGTTCCTCTACACATTGGTCAACCAGTAGAACTCAGCTACTTCATAACACATCTGATTATGAATATATCATTTCCTGTCACTTTAGGAAGGTTTTGCCACCTTGTTGTCCAGACTTCAATCCATATGGCTTTTTGGTTGGAAGGATATTTCAAGGAAGACTGAAAAGAAAGCATCACAAGACATGTCAGTGACATTCCCTGTAAGATGCTTTGGGAAAGATGACCCAAAGCATACCGCATGCTTTCAGCTTTTTTTTTTTTTTTTTTTTAAGGAGCATTAGCAACTAAGGCCATATTGCTCAAGTGATATACGGTAGTCATTCTCTGACCTTTCCACATCCTCTGTATTTGGTGGTCATGGGCTCGAACCCCAGTCTAATCAAGAAGCGTGTGCTACGCACTGCCGCTCCTGCCCACCTGGCTACGGAGGCGCCACTTTCAGCATGTAGCAGATAAAATCATCACCATTTGCCACTGTATGCTGTACATAGTACCAATTGTCCTGTAGTGGCAGTTTTTGGACTTTTTTTTTTTTTGCACCTCATTTCTGTATGTATTGGCTAATGTCCATTCCAAATTTATTCAATTAAGTTTTCCACCTACAGCCAACTGAAGTAATGCACTATAATTATAACTGCCTATATACTATTGAACTTGAAGAGAATATAGCATAACTTTCCTCAAAGTTAATATTGCCAGGTACAATAACACTAACAAATTTTCAAAAAAATTTCTGGTTATCTGCATTTCTTGGCGTTTCATAAACTTGGGTATGCCAATTTCTAATATGATCCTAATTTTTCCATATAAGCAATGGTTTGCCCAGAAGTGAAAATAAATATGCAATAATACTATATCAAATTTATTAACAATATTTAACTTAACTTCGATACAAAATAAGAGTATAATCTTTGCTACAGCTAAACGATCTAAAAAATATATAAATAAAATAAAAATCCTTTTCTAGTTAATTAAATTTTCTCAAAAATATGCATTGAACATTGTCTTTTGTGATCAGTGAGCTCATTCCAAACCAGATATAGTTGCCCATCATAGCAGCATCCTACCCTTTCTTGGTACTTGTTCCCCACTGACTGGATGTGCTGGCAAATTTCTTCAAATGTTCTTCACTAACATCACCACAATTTAGTCTGAAGAAATATAGGAAAAATCTGAGTAATGGAGCTTGACTAACAATTCTACATCCCATTTTGCTCATAATTTTTATCAACTTGTCAACTAGTTCTTTGCAATTTTCCATCTTTCTTCTACCAGTTTTAGTGAAGCTATTCACTAAAAGGTGAAAAATGACTACCAGACATTTTCACTCAGCATCAGTCATTTTGTCTTCCATTTTTCTTGTGACACTAAGATCTACTTTATAATCCACTTTTCATTTTTACATCAGATAATTTTGAAGGTGTCACCTTGAGGACCAATACTTTAAGATGGCATTTCTTAAACTGGAGACTTTGGACCCTAGGGAGCAGGAGAACTTTTGTCAAGGGTTCACAAATAATGTTCTTTATTTTACAAAAGAAACTTAATGAACAGGTTTTTGTTTTTTTTTTAAATTACGTTCATGAACCCCAGGGGCTCACATCTGGTGAGTATGGGCTTGGCAAACCCAGGGTCCTGAGCTGGATATTATCATTCTCTTTCTTGCTGATTCCCCCCCCCTCTCTCTCTCATGCAGAATTTTTTTTTTTTTTGGCTGGTGCAGCATAAGCCTCGGCTTCCTTGCACCATATGGCTAATAATAATAATGTGAATTTAAAGTTGAGCATACTGCAGAACATGTTTATTTATACACTTAATAATACCACTATTGTTAACATGGAGGCAACAATAGGAGCATTGTTTTGACTTTTGTGTTTAAAGTGAATGCATTGGCACTATGAAGCAACATCAGTTTGTTACTGCCCATTGTGCTAATCACTGGTTGGAATCTGGTTCATTATAACAAGTACAAGGAACAATTGCAACTCAGACAAAATGTATTACACTAGCAAATGATTGAGATGAATCCAAACATGAAATATGAAAATATTTTTATGAATATTTATCATTTGGATTTACATATACAAATGTACAGAAGTTGAATGACCCCAGTGTTTGTAACAAAATATTGTCAAATGAATGCATGGAACCATTCGAACTCTGTCACCATTAAGAAACAAAACACAAAGAACACATAAGCAAATATCCAAAATTTTTCATAAAAGAAATTGTAACCAGCTGCACTGAAATGAAAAATCTATAACTGTTATAGAAGTTCTGTTAATATCTAAGGCTGGAAAGCCACACACCATAAGCAGGGGACCTAATTATACCAGCAGCAAAAGTAATTACCTATACAGTGACGGGAAATAAAACCACAAAGGATCTAAATTATTTCATTATTTATCTAATGATGCTATCAAGCACAGAATTAAAGAAATATCAGAGAATATTAAAGAGCAGTTAATTACTGGAATATGCCAAAACCAATATTATTCCACTACAATCAGATGAGAGTATATCTGCAACAAAATTAGATTTCCAGTGGTGTTTATGTGATACAAAATTAATAGTAAAATTCATAAATATTTTTTTTATTTTGTCATACATTTGTTATCATATACCACTGGAGAAGCTGTGGTTAATTGTTTTAATTGATTGTATAATATAAAAAGTAAATCAAATGGTCGAAATGTGTAGTATTTAGTACTCACGGGACATATGCAATGTAGAGTAGACACAATGGACTGACTAAATTTAAATCTGTACACCTGTAGTATTCTTCAGTCAGTGCTATATACAAAGAAGCATCAGCATACGAGAGAAATGCCAATGAATTTTAGCATTAGCAAACGATGAAAGAAAACAAGCTTATACAGCATCAGCAAAAAAAAAAAAAAAAAAAAACACCTCCCACTTCACCTATTCATTCCCTCCATTAGTTTGTCTAGTTCTTCCTTGAATTCATTTAAACTATCAACTTCCACAACAGGTGAAAGTTTGTTCCAGCAATCAGCCACCTGCTGGCTCAAGGCAAACTTTTGCACTCAGATTCTGCAACTGTCCTTGCTCAATCTGAATTTGTGCCCCCTCAGTGTGGTCTGAGCCAAAGGAAGAATCCCATCAGCATTGAGCTTGCTCAATCCATTCAAAGCCTTAAACACCTCAATCAGATAACTTTGCAGGTGCTTAGTTTCCAGATGCTGCAATTTGAAGAACTGAAGCCTTTCTTAGTAAGGCACCCCTTTGTTCCTCTCTCCAATCTTATTGCCCTTCTCTGTACTCATTTCAGCAGCTTCTTTCCTGAAATGAAGTCTCCTGACCTGTATGCAGTACTCAAGATGTGACCTGATCATTGCCTTTAACAATGGGATAATTACCTACTTATCAACAAGACCCCATGAGCTACTTTTGCAGCCTGTCTGACTACTCATAAAACTTGATATCTAACTGCAAAATTACCCTCAGGTCTTTTTCATTCTCCACTACCCTGAGTGTAGTACCACACAGTTGACAATCACTCTGTAATTACTGCTACCCATATGCAGTACTCCACATTTATTAATGTTAAACTTCAATTGACATTTCCAAGCCCATCTGCCTAACTTTTCTACATCATGTTGAAGTAGCATACTGTCATCAACCACCCTGCCAACCTTAGTATCATCTGCAAACTTGGACATTAAGCCTAATATGCCTTCATGAATACCACTGATAAATACAGAAAACAATGAGCCCAACACTGAACCCTGGGAGACTAATATTAATCCAAGAAGAGTAATATACATTGATTACTACTGTCTTCTCCCACTCAACCATTCCTTTATCCAAAGCAGCAACTTGCCCTTAATGCCACACTGCTCCAATTTGTATAGCAGTCTTATGTGCAACAATATCAAAAGCTTTCCTAAAATTCAAATATATGATATCAAAATTGTTTGCATCCAGTTCCTTTGTGACCACATAATAGTATCCAATCAAACTGGTGAAACAAGACAATGAATGAGGTAGTTAAAATGGCCAATTTCATTACGGTTTGTCAACTAAATTACCTTTCAAGCCCTTTGTGAGGAAATGAAGTAAACAAATAGTTTCTATTACATGCAGAAGTATACCGGTTGTCTCATGGAAAGTACTTAATCACTTCTATCAGTTGCTTAATGAATACACGAGATTTCAACTGAATGAGAGTTTCATTGATTTTTCTTAGCTATGGCATTCCATGCTCAGTTTTAGTAGCTACTATAGTTTACTTAACTGATGTTTTTACCTATTCAAATAAATAAAAATCAATGCATTTGTACACATTTGTTTTTGTCACTTTTTCTTTAGTTTTGTGAATTATTTCCAATGAGCATGTTCAAATCTTCAAAGAAATGCTTTATAATTGAATACCAAAATTTTACATGTGGTTTTTTACACACACACACACACACACACACACACACACACACACACTATACAAAATGACAAAACAATTGCTTCCATCTTTCATAAAATAAGATGGGTGGTCCTAGTGGACAATACTACATTTAGATAATCTGGGAACCTGGTACACATTTAGAGGCCCTAAAAATAAGGTCACTGAGCCCCTCTCCCCAAACCAACAGTAACTGTATTGTTCCCAGGGTTCTCTGCAACCTCAGTCTCTGGAGCAACAATACCACTGCACTTTAGTAAAACTGCTTCTCTAATTGTAGAGGGATGGGATTTGTTAATGTTCTATTCTGTGACACATGGCTCAGTATCACACACCAGGAATTGTCAATTAATTTCTTTGCAGTCAATATTAAAATGTAACTCATTGCAAATATTAGTAAAAGTGCTACTCATTTCAGTCGGGACCCTTTTTTGGAATAAAAGTATATATGATAACATCTATTTTATTACAGAACATGGGGCATTTAGTATAACATATGATAGGGCAAATGCCACAGGTTGTGAAAGCTATATAAAATCAGTGTACATGTCAGACAGCTTCTTTCTGTACATGTTTCTTTTTCTTCTCTCCTTTCTGTACATCTTTCAAGGAAACTTTGCCACAAGTTTCCTTGTTATTGTGTTATTCTAAATAAAAGGCAATGCAAAAATACAAACATATATACCTAACACTTAATTTACATGTGTTCTTGAAAACCAGTACTGAATTCACTGAATACACTAACAAAATAATTAATTGTTTTAATGAAATATGAATAAAAACAATTACTACATACTTGATAAACTAAATCTTATTAAAATTCATTCTGAGAAAGCTGACAAATTGCTTTCCTTTCATCATAAGGAATCTTATAGCAAATGGTAACATCATTAATGCTTTGGACAACATTACTGCTTCTTTCAACACTGGGATCAGAATCATCTATGATTCCTATTGCCTTCTGAAGTTCAAGCTCTTAGAAGGGATACTGAAGATTAACATTCCTTTCTTCAATTTACATTTATACCTTCACTCAATCAAATCAAATCATGAGGTCTTCTCTATGAGACTTAAGCAACTCCTTCACCTCATTCCTACTTCCAGGTTAAGGTGCTTTTGCCATCTAAAATTTTCTTTGTGACATTTTATTCAATTTTTTTGGAAATCCTCATAGTTGTGAACAAAGTTTTCTCTGACAATCCTTCACAGTGGATTGCTTGATATCTTTCCAGCTTATAGCAATGTTTCTCACTGCCATTAGGATGTTTGCAATCATGTCTTGACTGAAAAATTACCCTCGGGTCTTTTTCATTCTCCACTACCCTGAGTGTAGTACAACACAGTTGGCAATTACTCTGTGGTTACCATATGCAGTACTCTGCATTTATCAATGTTAAACTTCAATTGACATTTCTCAGCCCATCTGCTTAACTTTTCTAGATCCTGTTGAAGTAGCATACTGTCATTAACCACCCTGCCAACCTTTGTATCATCTGCAAACTTGGACATTTAAGCCTAATATTCCTTTTTTCAATATCACTGATAAACACAGAATACAAAAATGAGCCCAACACTGAACCCTGGGAGTCTCTACTAATAATATTATTCCAAGAAGAAAAATATCCATTGATTACTCCCCAATTCCAAAACTGCACAACAGTTGCTGCTTAATTCCCAGCAGCAATAGCCTGAACTATAGTTCTCTTCAAGTAATACTCCTTAAAAGTGAAACTGACCCCTGGATCCATACTTTTCTTTTTCACCCTACTAGTTTCAGGGACAACCTTGTTTTCTCTTTTCACTCATCTGAACTACATGGTAAAAAGTACAAGTTATGTTCCACTAAAACTATGAAGACTGAGAATAAATAACCAGAGAAGCAACATGCTTGATACTGACAGAACAATATCAAAAGCAAAACCTGTTTTAGTTTTGCTTTTATAAAAAAGGCACATTAATTCCTAATCTCATAAGTAAATAAATCTTATTCATACTGCAGATGATCACAGGAATCAGGAGTGTAAAATTACTGTATTCTTTCACTAAAATTACATCACAGTTGCCAAAGACAAAAATGTGTATAACTAAAAGTATATGTATGTATATCACATAAATGGTATCAGTACAGAATGTACTCATCATGGGATGTACAGTAACTGAGTATTAGATGTATTGCTTTTTGTTTTAAGCATATGCCACTACCCTGACCCAGGTTCTGATCCTTTCTGGGATCTCATCAGTGAGCAGGTAGGCATTGTGAAGACCTGAACAACCCTGTGACAAAATATATTCACAATATGTGAGATGGTGCCACTTAGTACACCAATCTCATATCATGGAGGCATTTTTCTTTGGATTTGCACTACCCTAAATAAAAAGGCACTGCTGCTCCAATAGAGAAGTATATTGCTTTTTATTTAAAGTGTATGCCACTACCCAGACTGGGTTTTGATCCTCCTTGGGATCTCAATGTTAGGCAGATAGGTACAGTGGGGATATATTAGTAATGTATATTTCAGTGCTGGGATATACATTACTAATAATGGAATTAAAAAATAAATTTATCAATTAAAAATTTGCATTTGAATTATTAAAATGCAGTTCAAATTCAATTTGAAGTTTATCTCATGGATACTTACTTGCTGTGCAGAGAATGCATTATGCTCAAAAATAGTGCAGGCAATCCTGAGGGCATCTGTTAAAAAAATTAAAAGTATGTATAATGGCCAATTACTAAGTAAAAGTCATTTTTCTAATTCTCATATCAAATAAACTCAATTTAATTCAATTATTTTAAAAATTGAATAATAAATAACTGCCACCCCTCCCCACCAAGTATGGTGTGTATATGAGAAAGAATATTTAAACAATTAAAAAAAGAGCAATTCAGGTAATCGTCATCCCCAACAAATTCTCTTTTGTATTTCATTCCATTTTTTTTTTTTTTTTTTTTTAATGTAAACCCCAAACACGAGAGGTATTAGAACCTATAGTACTTAGTACCGTGCTTGGGTTGAGAAGACAAAAGAAGATTTTTGTTGACATTGGACTTGAACTTCTGTAGACTAATTTTCAGGAAATGCGTATGAAGGAAGGTTGTTCCAGAAAACGGCAGTTGAATGAATAAACGAAGAAGATGAAAAGTTGGTTCTGTGAGTTTGAAGTTGGACAGTAAATGGATGTTGGCTGGTGGTAGCACGTGTTTGGACTGTTTTGTTTTGAAAGAGAGCGGGAATTATAGAAGCCAATTCAGAAGAACAGTGCCCATGGAAGTATCTGTAGAAGAGGCATGCAGCAAAAACAGTACATCTATGAGACAGCGAGTGGAGAGACTGTTGGAGATGAATCATTAATTAACCTAACTGCCCTCTTCTGAACAGAATCAAGAAGCCTGAGAGAGGTTTTGGGGGCACCACCCCAGATGTGGG
Source organism: Mastigoproctus giganteus (assembly GCF_048544385.1). NCBI lineage: Eukaryota > Metazoa > Arthropoda > Arachnida > Uropygi > Thelyphonidae > Mastigoproctus > Mastigoproctus giganteus. The sequence goes on from NC_143575.1 coordinate 13,093,683, forward strand.
AACAATATTCCATGGCAGGGCAGATTTGCGATTTATACAGAGTGAGCAGCTGTTTGGAAGAAAAGTAGCACCGAGGGCGAAAGAGAAAACCAAATTTTTTAGATGCAGAGGAAGCAATATTTGTAATGTGCTTGTGCCAAGAGAGATTAGAAGTCAGGGTAATCCCCAAAAGAGATATATTTTGCCTAGAAATCGGAGTGTCACTAAAGATAAGCATAGGAGCAGAAGAATCTTTTTTGCGAGATATAAGACAAGACTGAGTTTTAGAAGGGTTAAAATCAACTAAGTTGCCTTTGCCCCGCTGGAGAATTACCTGAAGATCGGCATTTAAGGAATTGGTAGCAGATTTTCGAGAAGTTGAAGTTGATTGAGCAGGACGAGGTTTCTCAAAATGGAAAGTGGAATGCAATGTGCTATCTTTGGCAAAACTATGGATAGGATTTCCAGTCAATGGAAGAAGGTCATTAATATACAAGAGGAAAAGAGTGGGGGAAAGAATTAAGCCTTGGGGGGGGCCACTGGCATTAGTGGTCTCTCTCTCTCTCTCTCTCTCTCTCTCTCTCTCTCTCTCTCTCTCTCTCTCTCTCTCTCTCTCTCTCTCTCTCTCTCTCTCCCCAAACTTGTGCACACATGCTTGGTTGTGTCCAAGTTTTAAAATAAAAAAAACTATTTCCCAAACTGTTCCAGTTATTATTTTAGACTTCATTCATACAATGCCATTATTTTTGTATCTTCAAGATTATTACTTCTAGTAACTTTACAGCTCCCTGTAGCAACATTTAACCCAATTAAAATGGCATCTAACAGGTGCCACTCCACTCTAGTTTCCTAAATAGTCAAATTTTTTACTGCAATAGTTCGGTTTGTTTTAGTTATTACACAACAATTAAACAAGCACCTGTCATGTGCTGCATAACCATCTAACTATTTGTGTTAAGATTAATTTGGGAACTGATATAAAGCCAATATTGTTGACTTTTCAAATTGCATGCTTGCCTTTTCTCTCCCACTATTAAGTAAATACAGGTAGTTCTCGACTTTGAGTTAATTCATTCCTAGAGCGTGCTCGTAAAGCGGAAATTCATTTCCCATAGATGTAACGTTAAAAACAAGGGTTACATTCTCAACAATGAAATTTGACCATAGTAATGTTAAATAAAGGTCAACAAAATAGTTTATGCTTGAACAATGATTTATTTATCCAAAGAAATGAAAACAGCTTTTAAAATCAAGCAAATTATAATAAAGAAATTTATGTCATACAAATGTTAAAGAATGTTTGCTTATGATCTCATTTCATTTCCAATGTTATTCCTCTGCACTGTTTCTTTTTATTAGCATCACTCTCCATAGTATTACTTCGTTATGGCATACTGTACAGTATTAATGAGAGGGATAAATCTGAAATAAGACGAGACATCGGAAATGAAGAGCAACACAACCACCCTTTGTAACATCAGCGTGGTAACTGCTTTATTTTATGCAAGTCAGTGAGACGCGCTAATGGCTGTCAATACAATACTACAGTACTAAGTAGTACTGTATAGCTAGGTGCGTGGCTTGAAATGCCATATTTATGAATGTTTAGCATTTATTTATTGCAATTAATGTTCATATTTTCGATGTTGGTGATACTTGAAAAAATAACTCAAAGTGGGAATTGCCTGTATATAAGATCAACACAAGTTGATTATGAAATATTTCATATTGCTTTCCTATAGAGACAGGGAAAACAAAAGAAAATATTCATAACATGAAACAGAATATTCAGCCAAAATGGCTGCTAATCTGCAGCAAGAAGAAAAATACATACATTTAAAATTTTATGCACTAATGCACACAAATTTGAAAATGAAAAAGGAATAATATCTGATACACACCATTTTTTAAAATGATTAAAGTATTTATACATATAATATGTAGAAATATGTGCAGGCACACATTTAAAATTTCTTACGATTACGAGTTCTCTGGATGAGAAAATGGAAGTAACTATTAGTATCATGTTTCTCTTTAGTATTAATATAGCCATATAGAGAAAGGAGCATTAAGCTTTTGCTGCACAGCCAAGAAAAGACAATGCAAATTATGCACTTCCCTTCTCAAATAGGTAACTCCTATTTGAGAAGGGAACAGCCAACATTTGAATTTCTTCAAACTGTCAGTCAACTACCTGCAAAGGCAATTTGTGCCAGCAATCAACTCACATGCTGAAAGAAAATTTTCTGCAATCTAGTCTAAACTTTCTCTCCTGTAATTTTAATTAATGGCCCTTGGTTCTGGAATTCTTTATAACAGTGAAAATTCCACCTTCATTCCTTTTACTAACACCTCTCAGAGCCTGATAAAACTTAATCAGGTTCCCTCTAAGGTGCCTGGTTGCCTTGCTCTATAGCCCACATAATCAGGTCTTTTCTTGTATGGTTGCCCTTTTGCCATCACACTATGTGATGGCAAAAGGGCAACCTATCACGTCCCTATCTCTACTTTGCAAGTAGAGATAGGGACATGATAATCCCATTATATAAGGCTTATGTTAGACCACACTTGGAATACTGTGTTCAAGTATGGAAACTGCACCTAAAGAAAGACATCGAGCTTCTTGAAAGGGTGCAAAGAAGGGTAACTCGCCTGGTGAGATCGGCAAAAGGGCGTCCTTATGAAGAAAGACTTCGAATATGTGGGTTGCAGAGTTTGGAAACTAGACACCTTAGAGGAGATTTGATTGAGGTGTTTAAGGCTCTGAGAGGCATCAGTAAAATGAATGAGGACAAAATTTTCAAGATTATAAATGATGCTAGAACTAGGGGACATAAATTCAAGTTACGGGGGGAAATGCTTAGATTGGACTGCAGGAAGTTTTATTTTAGCCAGCAAGTTATAAATTACTGGAATAAGTTACCTTCATGGGTGGTAGAGGCCGACAGTTTGGAGAAATTCAAAAGGTCATCTGGATAGTACTTTCGGGTAAGGGAAGCACATAGGATGATAGGTTTAATTTCCTTTTTAGTTATTTTTTATTTTATTTTTTTTATTTATTAATTATTATTATTTAGTTATTTTATTTATTTTTTTTTTTGTTTTTATCATTGTTTTGTTTGGATTTTTTTTTTTTTTTTTTTTTTTGGCTGGTGCAGCATAAGCCATAGGCTTTCTTACACCATGCAGCCGTTACTAATACTACTATGCAAAGTTGCCTACCTTTGGACCCTTTCAAGAGGCTCAGTGTATTTTTTTTTCAGATGAGGTCTCATACAGTATTACAAATACTGTCTTACAATTGCCTTGAATAGTGGGATTATGACATTCCTATCTATAAAGGATATTGTTTGATAGATCATCAACAGGACACAGTGGGCTTGCCTGGCCATCTGTCTACAATGCTCAAAAAACTTCATATCTACCCATAACATAACTCCCAGATCTCTCCTACTGTTTTATTTAAACCTCACCACCTGGGTAATTCATTCTGGGGTCACTATTCCCCAAGCGTAAGACTTTGCATTTTGCAGCATTAAAACATAGCTGCCACTTTTCAAACTATTCTTGAAGCCTGTTCAAATCATCCTGAAGGAGCACTGCTTGGCACTGATCATTAACTCTCCCAGTCTTTATGTTGTCTGCAAATTTTGACATCATGCCCTTTATCCCTTCATTGATATTTATGAAAATTAGAAACAACAGTGGTTCAAGAACCAATCCTTGAGGGGAGGTGGGGGGGGACTTCACTTCAGATGTTACAACGATCTGAAGAATATCCATTGATCACAACCCTCTGCCTTCTGCCCTGCAGTCAGTTGCCCTGCAATCCATCTTAGAAGCTTCCTAGTAATTCCAACATGTTCTAGCTTATGCAGTAACCTCTCATTAGGAACTGAGTCAAATGCCTTCCTAATATCCAAGTCAACTAAGTCAAAATTATTCTCTACATCCAACTCATCAGTAACTGTTAAAAGTTACTAACTAGGTTAAACATGATTTTTCTTTAACAAAACCATGTTTTCTTCACAATACCATTTCTTTCTAAATGTCCCTGGATTACACTCTTAATCCTTCTAAGCCTCTAAGACTTCTTAAGGTCTTAGAGGCTTCTTAAGCCTCTAAGACCTTCCCTACCACTGAAGTCTGACTTATTGGTCTATGGTTACCAACTTCACTCTTAGAACCACTTTATGTATCTGTGGCATTTATCCAATCCAAAGGGATCTCTCCCAAGCCCAATGATACCCTCACATAAGTAATCCCACTGGTGGTTCAGGTTAGTCATGCTATTGTAACAGAATCTAGAAAAATTGAGCAGTTGAGCTGAGATGTGGCAACTGAAGTTTAACATTGACAAATTACTCTGGGGTTACTACATATGTAGTACTAACCCCAGAGTAACATATCAACTGTGTGATATATACTGGGTGGTAAAGAAAGAAAAGGACTTAGGAGTAACTGTGCAGTCAGATATGAAGTTTTCTGAGCAGTGAAGACAGTCTGCAGGAGTAGCTCATAGTGTCTTGTCAATGATATACAGGAATTTTCCTAGTAGCAAAAAGGTGGTGATTATCCCTTTGTATAAGGCAATGGTCAGGCCACAGCTTGAGTACTGCATACAGGTCTGGAGGCCTCATTTTAGGAAGGATGTAGAGCTGCTGGAACGAGTACAGAGAAGGGCAACGAGATTAGTGAGGGGAACAAAGGGTTGCTCTTACGAAGAAAGGCTTAAGTTCTGCAAATTGCACCATCTGGAGACTAGGCACCTGCGAGGTGATCTGACTGAGGTGTATAATGCCTTGAATGGTTTGAGCAAGATCAATGCTAGTGGGATTCTTCCTCTTGCCCAGATTAATCATTTGAGGAGACAAATTCAAATTGAGGAAATGCAGTTGAAGAATAGATGTACAGAAATTTGCCTTTAGCATTAGCTTTAGAAATGCAAGCTTATGCAGCATCAGCCAAAAAATAAATAAATAATAATAATAAATAAAGAAATAAAAAATAACCACTTCACCCCTCTGTTTGTTCGAAATACCTGTCCAGCTGAGCCTTAAACTTATTTAGGCTATCAACTTCCACGACAAGGGATGGAAGTCTATTCCACCAACCAACCACAGGCTGGCTAAAGGCAAATTTCCTCACGTCTATCCTACATCTGTCTTTTCTCAATTTGAATTTATGCCCTCTCAGGGTGCAAGAATGTTTGCTGATGCTATCAAGGCAGTGTTAGGTGGGTCGGAAAACTGCTAGATTGGGGGGGATACAAGGACTAATAGATTAACAGTAGCCACTGGCAGAGGTGAAAGAGATTCTTGCACTGCTTCTATTGGATTGAGCCGCAGCCTGGAAAATAAGATACAAGATATTTCAGAGACTGCTGGGAATCATTGGGGTACAAGTAAACACATGGGTTGTGTTAGGGTAGCTAAGAAAAAGAACAGGTGCATGTATACTTGTGTGTACACCAATGCTAGGAGTTTAGTAAATAAATTTGATGAATTTGAGGTATTGCTCAAAACATCAAAGGCAGATATTGTGGGGATTTCAGAGACGTGGTGTCACACAGATATAAGGAATGCAGAACTGGAATTTGGGGAATACAATGTCTACAGAAAGGATAGACAGCATATGAAGGGAGGAGGGGTTATGCTATTAGTTAAGAAATACATAAAATCCAAGGAAGTGAAGCCAGTCGACATTGCAGTGTTGAGTCAGTTTGGTGTGACAAAAGCATTGGGAGATCAAAATTGAGAGTAGGAGTGTGCTACAGGCCTAATGACTCTGATGAGTATAATAAGAAACTGTACAGGGAAATAGAGTGGGCCAGTAAATCAGAGAGTCTTATAATGGGGGATTTTAATTTCCCAGATATTGACTGGAATTTGTGGGTTGGTCACTCACACACTAGCAAGGCTTTTGTGGATTTATTGGATGATTGTTTTCTACATCAGCATGTTCGGGAGGCAACTAGAGGGAGTAATACTCTTGATTTGATTATCAGTAGTGATTCTTCATGCATTAAGAATCTGCAGGTAAATGAACCACTAGGTGGCAGTGATCACAGTGTGCTGAAGTGGGATTTACTCAAAGAGGTAACTACCATTAGGGGTAAAGGGAAGGGTTATTGCTTTCGTAAAGGCGACTACGATGGACTGAGATAGTATTTAAATTCTATACAGTGGGACCAACTGATGATGTTACCAACAGCAAATTCAAAATGGGAAGCATTCAAAGAACTTATCTTGGAAGCTACTAGGCTTTACATACCAACTAAGAAATATTGTTCAAGGTTTAGGCCTAAGTGGATGTCAGATGAACTAATGAGACATATGGCAGAGAGAAGAAAAATGCATGGGATACATACAAATTAACACGTGACACAGAAGCCTATGATAGATACAAGTTGATCTGTAACCAAGTTACAAAGGAGGTTAGGCAGGCGAAGGCAGATTATGAGAAATCTTTGGCAAGGGATGCAAAGAAAAACAGCAAAGAGTTCTTTACTTATGTAAACTCTAGAAGGAAGGGGATGAATCAGATTGGTCCACTTGATATTAATGGGTCAACTGTTGATGATCCTGCTCAAGTAGCTAACAAACTGAATGAATATTTTGAATCGACATTCACACATGAGGAGTTATTTAGCGACGGGAATGCCAGAGGTGTATTCAACTCTGGCAGTAAGCTAGAGAATCTTGTAATAACTGACAGTAAAGTGGAGGAGAAATTGTTGAAGATAAATACAAGAAAGGCACCTGGGGTGGATGGGATCTATCCAGTTATATTAAAAGAGGCAAAGGAAGTAAGCAAACCCTTAGCCATAATTATGAGAGCTTCCTTGGACTCAGGGGAAGTACCCATGGACTGGAGATGTGCAAATGTGACCCCAATTCACAAAGGAGGATCAAAGGGCGACACAAGTAATTATAGACCTGTTAATTTAACTTCTGTTCCTGGAAAATTAATGGAGGCACTGGTTAAAGAAGCACTGCAGGATCATCTAGACAAGACTTCAGTTATAGCTCAGACACAGCATGGTTTTGTTAAGGGGGAGTCTTGCCTGACCAATTTTATTGGATACTATGATGCAGTCACAAAAGAACTGGATGTAGGGAATAACTTTGATATTATATACTTGGATCTTAGAAAGGCTTTTGATACTGTTGCACATGGAAGACTGCTACACAAATTGGAGCAGTGTGGCATTGGAGGCAAATTGCTGCTATGGATAAAGGGGTGGTTGAGGGGGAGAAGACAGTGAGTGGTAATCAATGGACACTGCTCATCGTGGACTAATGTTATTAGTGGAGTCCCTCAGGGTTCAGTATTGGGTCCATTGTTTTCTGTATTTATAAATGATATTGATGATGGTATATCAAGCTTAATGTCCAAGTTTACAGATGATACGAAGGTTGGCAGGGTTATCAAGGACACTACTGACACCATGCTACTGCAACAGGATCTGGAAAGGTTGAGCAGATGGGCTGAGAGGTGGCAAATGAAGTTTAACATTGACAAATGTAAAGTACTACTATGGGAAACAGCAACCCCAGAGCAACGTATCAACTCTGTGGTACTACACTGACAGTGGTAGAGAATGAAAGGGACCTGGGGGTGGTTGTGCAGGCTGATATGAAGTTTTCTGAGCAGTGCAGACGGGCTGCAAGAGTAGCTCATGGTGTATTGTCGATGATATATAGGAATTTTTCTAGCAGGGATAAGGAGGTGATTATTCCCTTCTATAAGGCAATGGTCAGGCCACACCTAGAGTACTGTATACAGGTCTGGAGGCCTCATTTCAAGAAGGATGTAGAGCTGCTGGAACGAGTACAGAGAAGGGCAACAAGATTAGTGAATGGAACAAAGGGGTGCTCTTACGAAGAAAGGCTTAAGTTTTGCAAATTAGCGTCTGGGGACTAGGCAGTGGGTGGTTGATTGCTGGAACAATAATCTGTCATTGTGGAAGTTGAACTTAAATAAATTCAAGGCAGAACTAGACAAACATTTGGAGTGAAATGGGAAGGGTGTTTTTTTTTTTTTTTTTTTTTGTTTTTTGGCTGATGCTGTATAAGCTTGCTTTCTTGCATCATATGCCTCTACTAATGCTAATACACTCACTCTCTGGCCAATCTCCCTGAAACTTATTGGATATATGCCATCAAACATCTGGGAGCCTTACTTAATTTTATGCTTGAAAGAATTTCTAATAAAAAGTCGTCAGTAATTTTGAAATAACTAATTTCATATTAGCATTAGTAGAGGCATATGATACAAGAAAGCAAGCTTATGCAGCATCAGCCAAAAAAAAAAAAAAAACCTGCTCCCATTTCACCCCTCCATTCGTTCCAAATACCTGTCCAGCTCAACCCTAAATTTATTTAGGCTATCAACTTCCACAACCAAGGACAGAAGTCTGTTCCACCAACCAACTACCCGTTGGCTAAAGGAAAACTTCCACACAATATGGCTCAGCCTCACTTTCACAGCCTCTCCCTTTGGCATGAAGGGTCTTTTGTCTGTAAAGACCAATGAAAAGTGCCTATTCAATTCATCAGTTAGATTTATCTATGAGGGATGTTCAATAAGCAATGATAATTTTTCCTGAACAACCATACTGCTTACTATTTTCAGCTAAACTGTAGAATTGAAGACCAAACCAAGCTGCATCACATAGCAACCACACAGCTGACTCACACACAGTGCGATCTTGGCAGTCAGTCAAGTTGGTGTGTTAAGTTTTGCCTATGTAACATACAAGGAACAGTATGTTAGCCTCAAATTTTGTTTTCGTCTCAAGAAAACATCAGCTGAAGTGTATGAAATGTTAAAAAAGAGGCTTATCGTAAATCTGTGCTTCCATATAGTACAGCTCGCAAATAGTTTTGAATGTTTAAGGATGGACATAATTCAATCACAAATATCCATAGTTCTGGAGCTCCAACTACTGCTGATACCACAGAAACCATAAACACTGTTTCTGTAATCGTGACAGAAGATAATTTTATAACAGTAAGGCAACCGGCAGAAATGTTGATAATATCAGTAGGAAGCACGCATGGTATTCTCCATAAACATTTGCATATAACATGTTTGTGCAAGCTGGATTCAGACTACTCACACACTTAAGCAAAAGCACGTTCACATGGAGGTTTGTCAGGAGTTGCAATGGAGAATGAGACATGGCTTCATCGTTTCAACTCAAAGTAGGCATCAGAGTTCCATTTAGAAGTCTGTCGTCACCAACACTGAAAAAAGCAAAAGTTGTCACTTCAGCAGGAATGATGATCTTTTTCTTTTGGCATTCAAGAAATGGTTTACCAGCATGTTGTGCCACATCATACGATTTACAAGGTCTTATTACAGAACTGTATACTATGATGTAGTCACAAAGGAACTGGGCACAATTATTTTGATTTCATATACTTGGATTTTAGGAAAGCTTTTAATACTGTTGCACATGGAAGACTACTATACAAATTAGAGAAGTATGGCATTAAGGGCAAGTTGCTACTATGAATAAAGAGATGGTTGAGTGGGAGCAGACAGAGTGGTTATCAACAGACTGCTCTTCATGGACTAATGTTATTAGTGGGGTCCCCAAGGTTTCAGTGTTAGGCCCATTGTTGTTTTCTGTATTTCTCAATGATATTGATGAAGGTATACGAAATGCATCCTGTCCAAGTTTGCAGACAATACAAAGGTTGGCAGGGTTGTTAATGACACTAATGACAGTACACTACTACAACAGGTTCTAGAAAAGTTGAGCAGATGGGCTGAGAGGTGACAACTGAAGTTTAACATTGACAAATGTAAAGTACTGCATATGGGTAGCAGTAACCCCAGAGTAACATACCAACTGTGTGGTACTACTCTGGGTAGTAGAGAATGAAAAGGAGCTGGGAGGAATAATTGTGCAGTCAGATATGAATTTTTCTGAGCAGTGCAGACAGGCTGCAAGAATAGCTCATGGTGTCTTGTCAATAATATACAGGAATTTTGCTAGCAAGGATGAGGAGGTAATTGTTCCCTTGTATAAGGCAATGGGCAGACCACAACTTGAGTACTGCATACAAGTTTGGAGGCCTCATTTTAGCAAGGATGTAGAGCTGCTGGAACAAGTACAGAGAAGGGCAACGAGATTGGTGAATGAAACAAAGGGTTGCTGTTACCAAGAAAGGCTTAAGTTCTGGAAATGGCAGCATCTGGTCTCAAAAATAGGCACCTGTGAAGTGATCTGATTGAAGTGTATAAGGCCTTGAATGGTTTGAGCAAGCTCAATCTTGAGAGGATACTTCCTCTTGCTCAGATTACTCACCTGAGAGGTCATAAATTCAAATTGAGGAGAAACAATTGTAGAATAGATGTGCAGAAATTTGCCGTTAGCCAGCGGGTGGTTGATAGTTGGAATAAACTTCCAAATGTCGTAGTGGAGGGCGACAACTTAAATAAGATCAAGGCAGAACTAGACAAGCATTTGGAGTGAATGGATGGGTGAAATGGGGAAGGTTTTTTTTTTTTTTTTTTTTTGGCTGATGCTATATAAGCTTGCTTTCTTGCATCATATTCCTCTACTAATGCTAACTGTACCTCACACTTTGCTGGATCACATTCATCACAAATGACCACAACTGCACACACAGGCATACAATTGTGGAGAGCTCTCATTATTCATACTGTCAGAGTATTCAGCCAGCATTAACTTAAAATGCATCCTGATCCACCCTATAGCCATGACTTCTTTTTTTATATTTCCAAAGATAAAGGAGTTATGAGGAAAATGTTTCCAGTTGTCAGAAGTTGTAAATACATTGGAAAAGACTCAAACATGTCAAAAAAAAGTCTTCCACTGTGTTTTTGAAGAATGGCAGAAATGTTGGAGTAAGTTAATTTCATCAAATGGGAACTGATTTGAAAAGGATCAAAATGTGGATGATTAATAAAGGTATGTTGTGAAAAAGAAAAATTATGATCATTCTTTATTAAACAGCCCTCATAAGACTTTCCTATAACCAGTAACACAAGGGTCTGATTTAGTTAATTTTTTCCTTTCTTTGTATTATTTTTCATATTTGTATCAGTGACTTTGGTTTTTCAACTGAGACCTTCTTCAGTAAACGAAGAAGAGGAAGGCGAAGGAGAAGATCAATGATTTATCCCAATCTAACACAAGCAGCATGCTTAACAGGGAAAGATGTTTTTCATTTTCAGCAGAAAAATTTTAAGACATGTATATGATACACGCCATTTTTTAAAAATTTAAATTATTAAAAAATTGCATACAATAAGAAATTAAATGTGGTGCATGTGCTCACTCTGATATTACCTGTCAGAAAATTAGTAATTTGGAATCTCCACTTGGACTTTCTCTAGCTTAAAATTGTAGTCCATTAAGAAAAAGAAGACATTGTCATATCACAAGCCAACTTAAAAAAAAAAACGTTTTCCACAAATAAAAAACAAAGTAGGCCACATGTCAGGAGCTGTGCAACTGTGCTTATAACAAATGGGCAGATGACTGCTGATAGGTTATCTAGCTCAATTTGGGTTCTCAAACTGTAGTAGCATTACAAAACCTTAATATTCCAATCATGATACTTGGTTTTGGTAGTCATTAACACCATTCTGCCAACCTTTGTATCATTCTGAAAACTTGGACATTAAGCCTAATATTCCTTCATCAAAATCATTAATATATACAGAAAACAACAAGAGGCTTAGCAACGAAGCATGGGGGAACTCCACTAATAATGTTAGTCCATGAAGAGCAGTGTCCATTGATAACCACTGTCTTCTCCCACTCAACTATCCTTTTGTCCATAGTAGTAACTTGCCACACTACTCCAATCTGTGCAACAGTCTATTATGTGTAAAAGTATCAAAAGCTTTCCTGAAATCCAAGTACAGTAGACTCAATTTTCCGGGATAAATGATAAAAAAAGAATTCCCGGATAATCGATTTCCCAGTTAATCCAGTAAGTCCCAGACATACGTAACAGATACATTACGTGTCTAGTTTTACATAACTTGGGAATGACTAACAAAATATTGCTACTATATCCCTGATATGCCAAAATTACAAAAACCACATATCCTCAGAAGAAAAATAGTTATATATTTTTAATTAGTTCAATTTAAAAATTGATCTGGGAACAGAAGTGAAGTTGCCAGAGTGGCACATAAAAAACAAAACATAAAACAAAGAAAACACTCACATTATTGTACTGTAAAAACTGATATGTATTTCGTAGCCTTGTTTATTATAGTTGACTTCATTGGTGCCTATCGCTTATCATATTCTGTCTTTCTCCTTTATTGTGTTCACCGTTGCCACTGACAAAAAAAAATCTGAATTCTGCATGATACTTGTTAATGTTTGGCCATTTTTTCCTACATCCTTATTATTTTAATTTTCTGATCCAACTATTGCTTTCCTTTTCTTGGTAGATTTATTAGTACCGCTGTCACTTATTCTCTTAGTCGGCACCGTGATAAAAGTCAAAATTAAATTTTCTGAAAAGAACTTCACAGGGCGAAAACTCACTTATAACCCCACGCGAGCTTGGATTTTACTAAAGCACATTTCTGGAGGTCACTACCATAAAAACTATTTGTACTTTCCAGTTTATTGGGCTTTTCTGTTAGTGCATCTAATTATAAATGGGTAGTAAACTCGATCTTATTGCATTTGTGATAATCCCAACAACTGGAATTCTGTGCATTTTTACATTGTGGTATTATGATTAAATGTGTGTCCCCCTTTACCGAAATCTTCAGTCTATAAAAAATATATAAATAATGTAACTTAAGTCCGAAGTTACATAAGTTGAGGACTTATTGTATCGAAAAATGTTCAGCAACCTACGTAAAAAGTATAGTGATAGATAAAAAATGAAAAAAACTTGCCATGCACTACTCACGTGTCCAATACAATGCTTCCTTTATTTTTTACGATGTCGATTTTAAATCTAATAGCTTCCCTTTATTTTTTACAGTGTCACAAATGGTTTGGTCACCAACATTATAATGGTTCATTAGAGATTTAACAGATGCACCGTTTTCAAACTTTTTTTTACAGTGTCACAAATGGTTTGGTCACCAACATTATAATGGTTCATTAGAGATTTAACAGATGCACCGTTTTCAAACTTTTGAATAATTTCAAGTTTCACAAATCTTTCTTTTGCCCATCATTTCGCGATTTCTAAACAAAAAAAGTTACTATAAAAAAAAAACTTCCGACATTCCTGACATAAATAACAAAATAATTTGCCTTTTGCAGTGCAAGAAAACAAAACAATCAATGCAACGCACTAAAACAAACTATACATTTGGGTTTTTTTTTTTTGGAGTGGTGGGTATGAAGACAGCAGGGGTTGCAAGATAATAGGCACACTAATCTCCCAATGACAGACTTATAATGCCACTTCTTGTCCCTTATTTATGACTTGCAAAATATCTGTTTATAACTATTCTAGTTATTACTTGAATTTTATGATTTCTGGTTGATTTTTTTTTTTTTTTTTTTTTTTTTTAATTTGGAGTCTTGAAGAGAGAGAGAGAGAGAGAGAGAGAGAGATTCCAGGAATTAGACCAGCTACCCTACAAATTTTCCAGACTTGGTCCTTAATGATTATTCCTTCTTTGGAAATTTGAGAAAACACTTCTGTGGGCATTCATTTTCAAGTGATGTTCATAAGGAAACTTTGTGCTGGTCTCTGAAAATGGCTTTTTCAGAGACCAGCACAAAGACTTTTCTCTTTTTTAGTTATTTTCTCTTTGTCCAAAATGGAGGACATATGAACTCAGGGATATATATTCAGAAGGTGGTGAAACTGTTTCTTTATTATTTAATTTAGGTAGGTAACTTTCAGAGTGATCCTTGCATCCATTGTATTCAGAATTTAAAACAAATACACCAACCGTTTAATTATAATGGTTTAATACTAGAAACTAAAATGTACCAAACGATACTACACTGTAAAATGATATATGCAAAAGACTGATTTACAAAATAAATATACGATGAAACTTTAATATACAATAAAATATAAATAAAATATTTAAAATACAATAAAGATAAAAGCGATAAAACATTGAGTGAAGCTTTCGGAGGCTTCCGCCTCCTTTCTCAACAACAATGATGTTTAAGCAACACATCCTTAAGTAACAGGCTCACAGCACACATGGTTGACCAGGCGCATGCTCAATATTACTTCCATACAATCCAGAACCGGAAGCGGTTCGGGAGCGTGGAAATATAAAACGCTCATCTTTTGCCAGGACCACAGCTTCTAGTAGGGGGTGAAATCGAACACCCCTGTCCCTATTCATACTATTGTTCTCAGACGAGCCTATCCACAAACTCTCTAGCCACTTACGGTCCCAGAACCTATGCGCCCGGTCAAGGATGACAGCATTCACCGGGGAGACCTGATGATGTTTCTCCCAATAATGCTCAGCAATGGCGGACTTATTGCACTCTGCAGTCTGTATAGCTCGCATGTGCTCCCCCAGACGGTCTTTTAGTCGCCGTCCTGTCTCCCCCACATAAATATTTTATTTATTTATATTTTATTGTATATTTATTTTGTAAATCAGTCTTTTGCATATATCATTTTACAGTGTTGTATCGTTTGGTACATTTTAGTTTCTAGTATTAAACCATTATAATTAAACGGTTGGTGTATTTGTTTTAAATTCTGGATATTTACTCTCCCAACCTTAGAGGCCTTTTTGAAGATATTGTCAGTGTTTATGGCCATACAGTTTTGCAACACATCCGGCAGTTTCAGAAGTGCAGCATAGGAGAGGTTAAGCAGCAACAACACCTAAGATTTGCGTACCGTTGTAGGGAACATGGACTCATTCCGCATGGATTTAGGATTAAAGCATCGTTTGAGGATGTGCGAATGATGAGGATTATTACGTGGTATCAGAAGAAGGTGTTGAACACTTGGATACAGAAATTACATGATGACTTAAGATGCAATAGGAGATTGATTGGTGTATCTCTAGATAACATTAGTAGTAGACTATCCCCTTTACATTTAACATGTGTCAGGACGTTAGTTCATAATAGGGTTGGTAGGCTTGCACATTTATATAAGATGAGGCACATTAGCAAATTCAATACGCTATTGGAAGAACAGGCAAATATGTATAGGGTTAATAAATCTAATTTTATTCATAATCTGAGTGGTAAACCTTTAACTACAGAGCAAGAGGGGGTATTGGCTTTGGGGCCTAAGTTTGCCTTGTTACCCCCTAAACCTCCGATTACTGAGACAGCTATGGGTATTGAGAGGGCAATTCTTAAATTGCTAATTGTATCCGGGTAAAAGCCTCAGCCATCCTATGTCAGGCCAGAAAGGCTACCCCTAATCTCACCCGTAATCAAATGAAAGCGTTAAAGGAACTTAAGCAGGATGAAGATATTGTGGTTCTGCCGGCAGATAAGGGTAGATCTACAGTAGTATTAAATAGTGATAATCATAAAAAAGCACTAGATTTATTACAGGATGATAATACATACAAGGTCATCCGCAGAAATCCTCTAGCAATAAGATTTTACAGCTCTGGTTAAAAACTGGTAAGATTTCTAAAGAAAAGTACTGGTCTATGCATGCAACGGGGTGTCAGCTGCCCAGGTTTTATGGGCTGCCGAAAACACATAAGGTGGGGTCCCGTTACGACCCATTGTTTCTTTTGTTGGGAGCCCTATCTATGCTTTGTCAAAATTCCTGGCACAGCTGATTTCTCCTATAGTGGGATGGTCCATGTTTGTTGTTAAAGACAGTGTGGATTTTGTGAACTTTGTTAAGAGTCAAAATGTAGGGGAGAATGAAATAATGGTGTCACTAGATGTGGTGTCATTATTTACTTGTATACCCATAGCCCATGGGGTGGAATGTGTAAAGGTGGCACTGCAAAGAGATGATACCCTAAGTACTAGATCGCACCTAAGTGTAGAGGATATATGCTGTGGTGTAGAATTATGTCTTTCGAGTACGACTTTGCTGTATAAAGGGAGTGATGTACAAACAGGTTCACGGCACAGCTATGGGTTCTCCTATTAGTGCCATTGTCGCAAACATGGCAATGGCAGAGTTAGAAAATAGGGTTTTTACAAGTTTGGAGTTCCTTATGCGCAAGTGGAAGAGATACGTGGATGACACGTTCACTTTGGTGCAAAAGGGGAGAGAAGAGGATGTAGTTGGCTTTCTCAATGATTTCTCTCCTTTTATACAGTTCACCTCAGAGGTGGAAGTGAATGGTTCCCTCCCATTCCTGGACATAATGGTGAGTAGAGAAGGCTCCAGGCTTAGTACTACAGTGTTTAGGAAGCCTATGTGTAGGAGCCAGTACACCCATTATAGGTCAGCAGGCTGCCCAGCATAAAAACAGCGTGGCCAGGGCACTTTTGGGTAGGGTTAGGACCCATTGTAGCACCTCTGAGGAGAGAGAGTGAAAGAAATTGGGCGAGTTAGGGCAGATCTTATGAAATGCAGTTACCCCCAGAGGGTCATTGATAAATATAGAGGCGTGGAGCCTAATCATGAAATACCGTCCGTTCCAGTCGCCACAGTTTATATTCCCTACTATCTGGGCTTGTCAGATAGAGTTTCAAGAATGCTACGTGGCTTTCAGACACTCTGTGTGCAGCTTCCGGGTCGGAAGTTGCACACAGTGTTGTCACAGGTCAAAGACCCCATTCCTGGGGATTCCAGTAGTGTGGTCGTATATGAGATCGAATGCCCGGACTGTGGGGAATGTTATGTGGGGGGAGACAGGACGGCGACTAAAACACCGTCTGGGGGAGCACATGCGAGCTATACAGACCGCAGAGTGCAATAAGTCCGCCATTGCTGAGCATTATTGGGAGAAACATCATCAGGTCTTCAAGGTGAATGCTGTCATCCTTGACTGGGCGCATAGGTACTGGGACTGTAAGTGGCTAGAGAGTTTATGGATAGGCTCGTCTGAGAACAATAGTATGAATAGGGACAGGGGTGTTCGATTTCACCCCCTACTAGAAGCTGTGGTCCTGGCAAAAGATGAGCGTTTTATATTTCCACGCTCCAGAGCCGCTTCCGGATCATATGGAAGTAATATTGAGCATGCGCCTGGTCAACCACGTGTGCTGTGAGCCTGTTACTTAAGGATGTGTTGCTTAAACATCATTGTTGTTGAGAAAGGAGGCAGAAGCCTCCGAAAGCTTCAGTCAATGTTTTATCGCTTTTATCTTTATTGTATTTTAAATATTTTATTTATTTATATTTTATTGTATATTAAAGTTTCATCGTATATTTATTTTGTAAATCAGTCTTTTGCATATATCATTTTACAGTGTAGTATCGTTTGGTACATTTTAGTTTCTAGTATTAAACCATTATAATTAAACGGTTGGTGTATTTGTTTTAAATTCTGGATATGTACTCTCCCAACCTTAGAGGCCTTTTTGAAGATCTTGCATCCATTGGCCCATTTTTGGGATTACTACTCTGTGACTAGGTTTCAGTCTTTCGTTAATTTTCCTGTTATCGCAGCCCTGCTTACATTTACTGTACTTAGTTATTAGCTTGTTTACACGTTATTATAGCTTGTTTCTCAAATAAATTTAACCCAGGAAAATTTAAAATTTGCTAGACATTTTAAAATTAAAAATGTTCTAATGAAATCAGTAACAGTACAATTAAGGTAACTTAACTGATTATGGTGTTACTGAAAAGGGACATATTACAATGACAAGAAATATCTTCTATTGCAGAAAATCTGGTAAACTAAGTCAGTCACTTTTGCTTGGGAAACTGGTTTTACAGATCTCAAACTTGAAATGAGTTGCATGATGCCCAAAACTGTACTACAAAACACTATGAAAAACTGATCTTTTGCAAGGGAAATAACTGGGAAAACTGGAGAAGAGAAAAAAAGGAAACTGACTTTATATTCTGGTAAATAAATAAAGTAAATAAATCCCACTCATGATGAAATTTTAATCAAATTTCACAAATGGAATAAAATTGCATACTTAAGTTAATCCCATACAGCTTAAATTTCAATCACAAAATTACTTTTTTTTGTGCACATGCTGATGCACAAAAACTTTCCTAATTTATATATTTTGTCCTAATTTTTATATTTTGTCCTAATTTTCCTAATTTAGGTATTTTGTTATTTATTATTTAGCAGGAAATAACATTTCCTGCTAAATAATAAATAACATGTCCTGATTTCAAAATAATAATAAAAAATAAATCTATAAGTTAAAATATCCTACCAATTATTTAAAGGTGTTCTCCACTAACATCTGGTCTACAAAAAGAAGTTTGTCTGCCATTCTACCTCTTCAATCAACCAACAATTTCTAGATCTTCACAATTTCAAAACACCTATAATAGTATCAGTCAATTACTGAACAAATTACTACCATAAATTATTCAACAGTAGTAAACTTTAAATTACTAGATGATATACAACTACTAATGGTAAATCAGAAAAAATTCCTAAATAAACAAATATAGGTATTTCTCTTACACAAGAGTTTTAACATGAATTGGTAATTGAACCCCTGCCAACATAAGGAATTTCTTGAAACATGTAAACTATCCATAAATATTTAAAAAAAAAAAAACACATGGAACTACAAATTGAAAAAAAAAAAAAAAAAAATTCTGCTGATTAAGTTTTTTTTGTAAGAACCATCTATGTTCAGACCTCAGTCAAGTTTCTACACCATACAGTGTGCACAATGTAATTTCATCCTTTTTGTTAATTAGTGAGATTTTAATCCCAATTAATTATTAACTAGTGTTCAAATAATTAGTTCCAGAAATCAATTTGATTTTAAGGTATATGAAAATGTTGATTTCTTTACTTCATATTTGGTTGCCAAACTAAACACCATTAACTCTTTTGTTCATGTATTGAACAAAATTTCTTCAGTATTTAAATTTATACACATTTTTGCAATACAGTTCTTATGGCAACAAATAAATGGCTTTGCAAAACATCACTATCTGTCAATATCAGCACAGAAATAATTTACACGCTAGAGCAAAAATGTTTATATTTATATATTATTCAATTGTTTTGGGAATTTTTGCCATGGAATCACAGGTAAAATGTCTAGCAATTTGCTGGAGATCAAGTCCAAATCAAGTAAAGATTTTAGATTAGAAACAGAAATTCTGCCATTAGGTACCCCCTTTTAGCCCAGTGCATTGAAATAGTCAACAGAAAGTTAAGAGTATACAAATGAAGAATATAAAACTTGTACTCAGGTTTCCAAGGTGCATAACTTCCCATCCATGCTGGTGACAACTCTGGAAATTATAATAATGTTGATAAAGGAAAATCAATGTACATAGTTAAAAACACTAATCTCAATAATTTGTAGACCATTAATGCTAATGAGTAATCAAGAAATAGATATTAATGCACCTGAAGCTAAGTAAGGCCAAAATCAGTATATTTTTGACAGAAGAAATAACCACTCCCACATTAGATTTTTTTCTAATCATCAGGGAATATTGAAGATATTTATATGCAAATATTTATATACATAGGGTACTAAGTAAAATGGACAGTATCCATGGGATTGGGGGAAGGAGAAATTTCTCTATACACACACACACACACACACACTTCTAATTCTTTGTATTAATAGTTGATTACAGTGAACAACAGATTTTGGGTCATATTTTGTTATGGGCATGAAAGTAAGTTTACTTTATAGATTTTGGGGTTCCTAAACACAGAAATAGTGCTTAAAATGGCAGATTGTCTCTTGTTTTTGAAAAAAAATGTTTCTTTTTTTCGAAAACATTTTTTCGGGAGGGGAATGAAGGGATCCTCTTACCAAGAGAGAGGCTTAAGTTCTGCAAATTGCAGTGGCTGGAGACTAAGCACCTGCGCGGTGATCTGATTGAGGTGTATAAGGCCTTGAATGGGTTGAGCACGCTGAATCCTGATGGGATCCTTCCACTTGTTCAGATTATGAACCTAAGGGGGCATAAATTCAAATTAAGAAAAGACAGATGTAGAATAGATGTGCGGAAATTTGCCTTTAGCCAGCGGGTGGTTAATTGCTGGAACAAACTTCCATCTGTCGTTGTGGAAGTTGATAGGTTGAATAAATTTAAGGAGGAACTGGACAGGCATTTGGAGGGAATGGTGTGATTTTTTTTTTTTTTTTGGCTGATGCTGCATAAGCTCATACACTTGCTTTCTTGCATCACATGCCACTACTACCACTACAAGGTAATTTTTATTTATATGGCAGTAAGATGAAGCTATGAACATACCTGTATCAAACATGGAACCTTTTTGCCTTTCATTAGCATAGGCATATGATCTAAGAAAGCAAGCTTATACAGTATCAGCCAAAAAAAAAAAAAAAACCCATTTCACAAATCCATTTGCTCCAAATGTTTGTCTAATTCTGCCTTGAATTTATTTAAGCTGTCAACTTCTACAACGACAAATGGAAGTTTGTTCCAGCAATCAACCACCCGCTGGCTAAAGACAAACTTCCACACATCTATTCTACAACTGTCTATCCTCAATTTGAATTTATGTCCCCTCAGGTGATTAATCCAGGCAAAAGGAAGAATCCTATCAGCATTGAGCATGCTCAACCATTCAAGGCCTTATACACTTCAATCAGATCACCTCACAGGTGCCTAGTCTCCAGATGCTGCAACTTGCAGAACTTAAGCCTTTCTTTGTAAGTGCAATCCTTTGTTCCATTCGCTAATCTTGTTGCCCTTCTCTGTACTCATTCCAGCAGTTCTACATCCTTCCTGAAATGAGACCTCCAAACCTGTATACAGTACTCAAGGTGTGGCCTGCCTTATACAAGGGGATAATCACCTTATCCCTGCTAGAAAAATTCCTGTATATCATTGACAAGACACCATGAGCTATTCTAGCAGACCTCTGCAACATTCAGAAAACTTCATATCTACTTCAAAATTAGTAAAGATTGGATATTTTCATTTTCGTAAAATTTTACGTGTTTACTAGTGTTATCGGAGGCAATTATTGGAGGTAAATATATCGAAAATCTCTAAATATCATCTTAACATTAACTGTGTTATTACATCTAAACTCAAACACTTTAATGAGAAATTTATGTGGAATTTATGGCCTGTATGTCAGCTGAGGTAACGTGCTAATCTTCAACATAACTGGTAAAAAAAAAAAACCTCACATTATACCAATAGGTCTAAAATGTGTTATTCAATGTCAGAGAGTACTATGCCTGTCTTACAAAGAGCAGCAAAGATATATCATGATATACACATAATATTCATATTCTACTTGTTTGTTCATTTTTCTAGTTTTGGCATGGCAGGTAGGAAGGCAGTCACAAATGTCTAACAGTTTTGATGAATGAAAGCAATATTATTCTTAAATTTTTGGGGGGGGGGGAATTCCTAACACAAAGGTATTAACCTATGGTACTTAGTACTATAAGTGAGTTGAAGGTTGAGAAAATACTGGTTGACATGTAGATTGCAATTTAAGAACTATGTAAAGAAATTTATGGTTCCAGAAAACAAATTGAAAGAATAAACGAGGAAGGAAAAAAGTTGGTTCTGTGAGTTTAAAGCTGGACAATAAAAGGATGTTGACTGATATGGAGGAGAGGGAGAATTATAGAAGTCAATTTAAAGAACCAAACAGTGTCCACAGAAATGTCTATACAAAAGGCATGCAGCAATCAGAGTGTGTGGAAAGACAGGTCATTAAATTTTATTCTAGAAATAACCACGTGGGTTTTTAAAGTTAGTTTATTTAGCCTAAATGTACTACACAATTAGGTAACATTTCTGGAACCTCTCTGGGACCCATCATCTCCTCAGACCATATATTTGGTTGTACTGTAAATAGCCTCCTATCTTGCTGAATGACAGTCTTATTTCTGATGGCAGGTTCCAGGAACACTGCCTAATTGTGTGGTACATTTAGTAAAGCTAAATAAATGAACTGAAAAAAAAAAGCATGCATGATTTAGGAGTTGTTAATTAGAGAGAATAATTTTGTGGAAAAATACTACATAACAGCATTTCCTAATTATATTAGATGAGTCATTAATTAGCCCTCAGCTGCCTCTTTATAATGGAGTCTTTCAGACAGAGAGGTAATAGGGGCACCGCACCAGATGTGGGAAAAATATTCAATGGTAGGGCAAATTTATACAGAGCGAGTAACTGTTTAGAACAAAATAACATGAGTGAAAGAGAAAACCCAGTTTTTCATAAGCAGAGGAAGCAATACTTGTGATGTTCTTATGCACAAGAGATGATCGGAAGTTACAGTAATTGGTCCTTGAGGTTGTCGCAGACATTCAGATATGCCAGACAAGCTGTGCTTGCTACCTAGGAGTCTAAAACACTGATGGAACTGATATTTGGGTGACACTCAAGTCAAGTTGACCCAATTTCTGTGAAGTCTGGATGGTCTGTAACAGCCAAATCCTCTGCTTGCACCTTCACGATGGTGGGACTGTTAGTAATCGTGGGTATAACCCCCCCCATGCACAAGCACACTGTGGGTGACCACCCAGGTGTAAAACCAACGTAAGCAGGGGTCGAGGTGTGGTGCCCACACCACAGAGGAATGCCGTCCCTCTGTGTTACCAGGCAATACTAGGTGGTAGATTACTCTCATCACCAGTGCAATACCATCACTTTGCTTGGAGGCTTGAAGTGGTGGAACCCATGTTTGGTCTCCAGAGCAAAGTTCTGGTCAACCCTTCCCCTCTCTCTTCCATCATGCAGTATGACAGATGTCTTTTGTGGTTATGATGAAGACCATGGCAATATCCAAACTTCCTTACATTTCGAGGGTACAGCTCTAAACTGTTTTCACAGGCTGGCCACTAGTTAGTACCCCAGACCGAACCTATTGGTAACTTGCTAGGAGGCTTAAGGATCAGCTAGTGTATAATTTTGTTACATCTACTCTGCCTGATATTGACCAGAGGGAGTCCGAGTAGTGTGTAAGCAGGGGGGCATTGTCGATGCCACATTATGTCAAGGATATCTTAAAAATATACACACTGTAAGAATATACAATGTGTATGCCATATCCAAAAATTTCATTACTTCATACAGCATGTTCCCCCCCTACATTTTCTTACTATTGAATACACCATGAATTGTCAAACTAATAGAGCAAGCTTATCTGCAAAAATATCTAAATCTCCCAAACACTTCCTAGTTCATTTCACAAATATACATGGTCTCAGGTTCTATTCTCAACGATGTACATTTCCACTTAGTCTGCCAAACCCCATGTACTTTTTCTAACAGAATCTCAGTTATTGGTTGATTCAACCGTTGCTCATCTCAGTTGCCCAAATTATTTCCTGTATGATTCCTTTTGACTGAAAGGTGGTACTTGTGCATATGTCAATTCTGATATTCCCTGTCAGAGACATGGAAATTTGGAATCTCCTCTTTTCAATCTTCTCTGGTTTAAAATCTCTCTACCTCATTCTGTCAAATTCATCTATTGTGTCTACCATTCTCCCAACTCAACTAATCACTTGGAGCTCTTTGACTTCCTCTCGTTGCAACTTGACTTTCTCCAGTCAAACTTTCCTAACAGTGAGGTAATTTTCCTTGGTGATTTTAGTGTTCACAACTCCAGCTGGCTTCCATTCTCTAATCACACAGACCCAGCTGGTCAAGATGCTGAGGCTTTTGCAATTACTAATGACCTTGCACAGATTGTTCATTTACCTACCAGAATATCGGACAATCCTGACCATACAGCCATACTTGATAACACGCTTGATCTTTTTCTCACAAACAACCCTTCTAAGTACATGGTCAAAGTGAGTGGTCCTTTAGGCACCTCAGTTCACAACTTGGTGATTCTCTTCTCCAATGGAGCCTTTATCTAATGGCTATTCCCAACCTCCTGTTGTTTGGTATTACAAGAATGCAAAATGGGATGACCTGCGAGATTTATTTTCTTCCTTTCCTTGGTTCGATTACTGTTTCAAAACTTCTGTCAACCATTTCTCAGTGAGAAATGTTTGCTCAGATCGTGTCAGTGAAATTATTCTTGTAGGAATGGAATCCTTTATTCCACACTCCACGTTAAAATCTTGTCCTTTATCTAAACTTTGGTTTTCCAATAAACGTGCTAAGGCTGTTCAAGAGAAGAATATTGCATATCACAATTGGCTTGTTTCCAATTCTTCAGTTTCATTTTCTGCCTACATCAAAGCTCACAACTGTAAAGCAGTTATTAATCAGTCCAAACTAGATTTTGAACATGCTAAGAATAGAAAACTTGCTTCTTGCCCTAATGGTAGCCAAGCATTCTGGTATCTTGCCAAAACTATTGGCAACTTTTGCCCTTCTCTGCTCCCACCTCTGTCAAAACCAGTTGGTTCTGTTGTCACTTCAGCCAAGGATAAAGCTGACCTGCTAACATCCCATTTTCCTTCCAACTCATGTATTAATGATTTGGTAAAACACCTCCCACCATTCTCAACACACTTCATTTGATGCTAAGAAAGCTCCAGGTCCTGATGGTATTTCTCCACTTGTTCTCAAAACCTATTCTCCTGAACTTACTCCTGTTCTTTGCCACCTTTTTCACTTTCTTATTCCAAAGGTGCTTTCCCTTCTGATTGAAAATTTGCTCATATCCAACCAGTTCCTAAAAATGGCAACAAATCCCACCCATCCAATTATCGTCCAATTGCAATTACTTCTATTCTTTCTAAAGTAATGGAGAAATCAATTCACTGGCAACTCTTAAACTATCTAGAAACCTTCCATCTGATCAACGATTGCCAGCATGGATTCTGTCAGTGTCGATCCACTGGTGATATTCTGGCTTATGTTACCCATTTATGGACAAATTCAATGGAAAAGTTCGGTGATACACAAGCAGTTGCCCTTGACATCAAAGGCTTTCAATTGCATTTGGCATAAAGGTCTTCTAAACAAGCTTCCATCTTACGGTTGGACACTTGTTTTTTGTAATTGGTTATACAGTTTTCTCTCTGATCACTCACTGAGGGTGATGGCTCTGTCTTCTATTTCTCCACTAATGGTGGTGTCCCCCAAGGTTCAGTTCTTCCCCCCCACTCTTTTCCTCTTTTATATTAATGACCTTCCATTGACCGGAAATCCTATCCATAGTTTTGCACATGATAGCACACTGCATTCCACTTTGAGAAACCTTGCCCTGCTCAATCAGCTTCAACTTCTTAATAACACTACCAATTCCTTAAATGCCAATCTCCAGGTAATTCTCCAGTGGGGCAAAGACAATTTAGTTGATTTAAATCCTTCTAAAACTCAAGTCTTGTCTTATATCTTGCAAAAAGGATCGTTCTGCCCCTGTGCATATCTTTGGTGACACTGATTTCTAGGCATGTTGATATATCTCTTTTGGAGATTACCTTGACTACTATTCTCTCTTGGCACGAGTACATTACAAATATTGCTTCCTCTGCATCTAAAAAAATTTGTTCTCTTTCGCTCTCGGCATTATTTTCTTCCAAACAGCTGCTCACTCTGTACAAATCAGCCCTACAATGAAATATTGTTCCCACATCTGGGGCAGTGCCCCCAAAGCCTCTCTCAGGCACTTCTTGATTCCATTCAGAAGAGGGAAGTTAGGTTAATTAATGACTCATCTCTAACAGATGTCTCTCCACTCTGCCTCGTAAACTTACTGTTTCTGCTGCATGTCTTTCCTACAGATACTTCGATTGGCACTATTCTTCTGAATGGGCTTCTATAATTCCTGCTCCCTATTTCAAAACAGTCCAAACACGTGTTGCCACCAGTAAACATCCATTTACTGTCCATCTTCAAACTCACAGAACCAATCTTTCATCTTCCTCGTTTATTCATTCAACTGCTGTTTTCTGGAACAACCTTCCTCCATACGTATTTCCTGAAAATTAGTTTACAGAAGTTCAAGTCTAATGTCAACAAATATCTTCTCTTCTCCACCTCCAATCCAAGCAAGGTACTAAGTACTGTAGGTTCTAATTCCTCTCATTTGGTGTTTTCAGAAAAAAAAAAAAAAAAATCCCTAACCGAGATATGCAATCTTGTGTAGAAATCTAAAGGTCACTGAAAATAAGCAAAAGAGCAGAAGAATCCTTTTTGTGAAATAAAAGACAGGATTGAGTTTTAGAAGCACTGAAATCAACTAAGTTATCTTTGCATCACTGGAGAATTACCTGGATATCAGCATTTAAGGAATTGGTAAAGCATATTCAAGAATTTGAAGGTATTCGTGCATGCAAGGTTTCTCATAGTGGGAGGTAAAATGCAAAGTGCTATCATCAGCAAAACCATGAAGAGAATTTCCAGTCAATGAAAGAAGGTAATTAATATACAAAAGGAAAACAGAGGAAGAAAGAATTGAACCTTGTAGAACATTATCTACCAAAGCCTGCACTGAGCAATCAGAGAGAAAATATAGATACCCAATCATAAATAAAAGTTGACAGTCCATAACAGGGAAGCTTGTTTAGAAGACTTATGCCAAACATGAACAAGTCTTAGAAATATCAAGAGCAACTGTTTGAGTTCCAAACTTTTCTACTGAATTTTTCAACAAATGTCAGTACACAAGTCAGTACATCAGTGGATTGACACTGGCAGAATTTATATTGACAATCATAATCAGATGGAAGGTTTGTAGAGAATTGGGAGTTGGAGTCAAGCAGTTCAATTCTTTAGAAAGAATAGAAGTGAAAATGGGACAATAATTGGATGGGAGGGATTTGTTACCCTTTTTAGGAACTGGTCAGATATGAGCAAATTTCCAAGTAGAAAGAAAAACAACAATGAAATAAGAAAGTCTAAAAAGGCAACAAGTTTTGAGAACAAGTGGAGAAATACCACTTGTTCTCAAAATCTGTTGCCTTTTTAGACTACCTAAAATATACCTTTTTAGACTAACCTCCAGTTTCTAGGAATTCCAAAATACCTAGAAACTGGATCTCTTGGCATCAAGATTGTTCAAAATCCTTCTGACAGAAAGAAGCACAGAAAAGTGGACTGTGGAATAAAAGGATTTCATACCTACATGAATAATTTCATTGATACAATCTGAGCAAACACTGACATCAGAAGATTAAAAATAGTAATCCAATCAAGGAAAAGAAAAACAGAAATCTCAGGGGGGGGCTAAGGTAAAGAAGAAAGCCAACATGAGAAATGTCGGATAATTTGTTTCCCGACACTGGACTCGAGCACTGCTCGCTCGGTAAACAGACGGTAGGTGTTATCGGTCTGGAGCCAAAATCGAGAAGGATATATTGATTGATAGGTGGGTGTGGCAAACGATGAAATGGTTGGTGGTGGGCGCAACAGACGACAAGCTACTGTGTAGTCATTAGTTGGCATTATAATGTGTATTAATGAGTAAAGAACAGTGCAAAATAGTTTTGTGATGAACGGTAAACAGGTAATAGCAAAGATGAATCTTTTAAAGATGGAAGAAATTTGTAAGGAAAATGGCTAAGGTAAAGAAAGCCTGCACGAGAACATCGGATAACTTACGCGGAAAATTAGTTTCCCAACACCGGACTAGCGCTGCTCGCTCGGTAAACAGAAGGTAGGTGTTATCAGTCTGGAGCAGAAATCTAGATGGATATATTGATTGACAGGTAGGCATGTCAAATGATGAAATGATTGGTGGTGGGCGTGACAGACAACAAGCTACTGTGTAGTCATTGGTTGGCATTATGACGTGTATTTACCAGTAAAGAATGGTGAACAGGTAATAGTAGTGATGAATCTTAAAGGGAAGAAATTTGTAAGGAAAATAAAACCTTGCTTGATTTTTTGATGAAAACTAAATTGATAAGACCGAAATTGTACTGTTTTAAATGCAATGATTATTTTCAACTAATTGAATCACGAACAGAGTCATGTGGAAAGTTGTGGTGTTGTAAAAAATGTTCTTCGCGAGTTTCTTTATTGAAACAGTTTTATGGAAAATACAAAACTTTCATTGAAAAAGATAATGTACATTATATATTTTTGGCCAACGTGCTCTCCAGTAACTACGACAGCATTCCATCTGGAGATTTTGAAAGTGACAACAATTAAGTTTGATAAGAAACTAAGAGATATTTGCAGATTGCAGTTGATAAAAAAAAAACCCACTAAATGGGTGGATCGGGGAAAATTGTAGAAGCAGATGAAACTGTATTGGTAAGACCAAAACATCACAGAGCACGAAATTTAACTGCTAAGAAGAAATGGGTGTTTGGTGTGTTCGAAAGAGAATCTAAATTCATCTTCATGAAATTGATAAAAAAATCGGAAAGCAAAAACCCTTTTGTGCATTATTAGAAAAGTAGTGAAGAAAAATACTACCATCATAACAGATGAATGGCATGCATATAGCCGTATTATGGCCTTAGAAAAAAAGAATTAAACATTTAATGGTGAAACACAAGGAACATTTTGTAGATCCACATACAGGAGCACATACCAATAATATCGAAGCCCAGTGGAAGAAACTAAAAAGTGTAACTAAAAGAGTAAATGGCAGCTGTAAACATATGTTGATGGGTCACATCAATGAATATATGTGGCATCAAATTTATGAAGATACTTTTCACAATATTGTTACTGAAATTGCGAATAGCTATTAAGGTCCAACTGTATGATTTGTACTCATGAATTTTTTTTTCTGAGAAAGTTTCGTTTCATTCATTTTTATGATCTTCATTGTGTTGTTTTGTTTTGTTTTTTTTTCTCATTATTAAAAGCAGATTTTTGGAGTGAGTGTTTTTACTGTATTATTGATTCAGGTTTGGTTACGAAAAAACGAAAAGGTTTTTGTTTCTCGTTATATTTCAAACTCATCATCAGCCATTTTCAATCCACTGCAGGATGAAGGCCTCTCCAGCAACTTTCCAGTTCCTTCTGTTTTGAGCACTGTCCATCCATTTACTACCCACAAACTCATGAATTTCATCTATCCATCTCCGCCTTTGTCTTCCAAGTTTTCTTCTAGCGCCTCTTGGGTACCATTGTTATTTTTTTAGTCCATCTGTCATGTCTTCGAGCTATGTGTCCTGCCCAAGACCATTTTAGTTCTTTAGTTTTGATAAGAATGTCCTTTACTTGAGTTTGATGCCTAATCCATGTGTTTCTCTTCATATCTAACAGTCTGATTCCCAATATAATGTGTTCCATTCTTCGCTGTGTAGTTCTCAGCTTCTCTTCCATTCTTTTGGTGAGTGCCCAAGTTTCACTTCCATAAGTCATGGTGGGGAGTATACATTGGTTCAATATTTTACATTTCAGACAAACTGGAATATTGCTCTTCAGTATATGACTATATTTCCTGAATGCTATCCATCCAAAAATTTATTCTTCTCTTGACTTCCAGCCATTTATCATTATTACAGCTAATAACTTGTCCCAGATAAGTATATGACTCCACCTTTTCAATTACTGCTCCTTCAATCATTATTTCCCTTTCTGTGGCATACTTGTTCCTCATTACTTTTGTTTTAGCCATATTCATCTTTAGTCCAAAATCCTTACTAACTGTGCATAACTGATTAAGATTTTCCTCTAATTCTTTGGGATCATGGCTTATGACCACAATGTCATCTGCAAATCGTAAATGGTTTAGGTACTCTCTGTTCACATTAGACTGGTTGCAGAAAGCAGTCAATCTTCTGAAAGAATCCTCAGAGGCAGCAGTAAACAGCTTCGGAGATATTGTCTCCCCTTGTCGAACTCATTTTTCGATTTTAAATTTCCTACTCTTTGTCTAGTCTAATAAAGGAGGTAGCACTCTCATATATTTTCTTCAAAATCATAATATGTGGGGTATCTATGCCTCTTCTTTCCAGTGCCCAAAACATTGCCTTATGCTGTATGGAGTCAAATGCCTTTTCATAATCCACAAATGCCAGGCATAATGGTGTTTTATATT
This sequence comes from Mastigoproctus giganteus, assembly GCF_048544385.1. Classification (NCBI taxonomy): domain Eukaryota; kingdom Metazoa; phylum Arthropoda; class Arachnida; order Uropygi; family Thelyphonidae; genus Mastigoproctus; species Mastigoproctus giganteus. The sequence continues at coordinate 13,123,623 of NC_143575.1, forward strand.
CATTTGCTTTCTCCGTTAGCTGTGATATTGCGTGAAGGTGATCCATAGTTGAGAATCCTGTCCTAAAGCCAGCTTGCTCTTTCGGTTGATTCTCATCAAGTATTCTTTCTAATCTGTTAGTAATGACTCTTGTGAACAACTTGTAGATGTGGGATAACAAGCTAATTGGTCTATAATTTCCAATTTATCTCCTTTCTTATGCAGCAAAACTATGATTGCATTATTCCACTGCTTAGGCGTCACCTTTTCGAATGCACTTTGTGAAGAGCCTTGCAGTTTTTGTGTTATGTCTCTTCCTACCAATTTTAACAACTCTACAGTAACTTCATCTTCCCCTGGGGCTTTCTGATTCTTCATTTTCTTCAATGCATGTTCTATCTCATCAGAAAGAATATCGGGTATGTCGTATGTGTTGCTACTTTGCAATCCATCTTCCCCACTGCGGGCATCATTCCCTCGCTCCTTGTATAATTCTCTATAGTAGTCTTCTGCTATTTGAATTATGCCCTCTCTGCTGTTTATAAGTACACCATCGCTATTCTTCAGTTTCAGTATCATTTGTCTTTCTGTATTACTGCTCATAGCTGCTGATTTAAATCCTTTGTTTTCTCTTAATGCTTGTTCTACTTTTCTTGTGTTAAATCTTCTTATGTCCTCTCTGAGTCTCTTTCTAATGGCTTTGCATAACTCAGTATACTCAATTTTCTCCCTGTCAGTGTTTTTCTTGCTTTTCATTTGTCGTGTTCGGTTCATCATGACAAGTGTTTCTTGGCTAATTTTTTCTTTGGATTTCTTTTTCCCTATAGGTTTCTTGGGCTTTATCACTTTCTAAAAGTTGTAATATTCCTCATCGATATCTTGGTCCTGAACAGAAGCTCAAACTTGTTAAGTTCCAGTACATACTGCTTTTTCTCCTCTTCTATTATCTCAAAGACCTTTGTATTATTTAATCGAGTCAGTTTTTTCCTTTCCTACATCTATATCAAGTGTACATCTTACCATTCTGTGATCACTTCCAACATTTACCTTATTCAGGACAGTAACATCATTCACAATATATCTTCTGTTAGTGAGGATGAAGTCGATTTCATTAGTTGTTAATCCATTTAGACTCTTCCATGTCCACTTTCTGTTCACCCTTTTCTTGAAAAAAGGGTTCATTACTGAGTCCTTGAGATTCTGCAAATTCCACAAGTCTCTCACCTCTTTCATTTCTTTCACCAATTCCAAAATTTCCTATGCTTCCCCTTTCTGCGCTGTTTTGTCTTTTTCCAACCTTAGCATTGAAGTCCCAAATAATAAGTGAAGTGGGTTTTCTGCTCATCTAGAAGACTCAATTTCGGTGTACATTTCTTCAACCTCTTCATCATCATGGCTCGAAGTTGGTGCATAAATCATTATAACCTTTGGCTTGTACCTCTTAGAAATCTTGAGTATCAGTCTTGACACCTTTGGTGATGTACTTTTGAATTCCAAAATGTTGTTTTTAAAATCTTTATGGACCAGAAACCCAACTCCACCTTCACTCTTTACATTGGTGTATAGCAGATTTCCACTTGATAAACTTATAAGTGATTCATTTCTTCTTGTTTCAGCCAACCCGATGATATTCCAATTCACATTTTCTAATTCCTTTTCCAGCTCTAATATCCTGTCTTCACTGATGAGTGATCTTACGTTATAACAGGCCAAGTTCAGTTTCCGTGCATGGCAGCCTGGTCATACCCAGAGATTCTTAGCACCCTCTGCTTCCACTCTGATCCTCTCGCTGCCGTAACAGGGGGAGTGAAAGCTGCTGGGGACTGAGGGCCATTTGTTTTGTTGTGCTGTCATATGCTGGAGGGTTTGGTCTTTTCCTCTTCACGCTGACCAGGCGTCTTGAAGAGAACCACTCTACACGATGGTTGCCACCTAAGTGATGTAACAGGGCTTACCATCGAGAAGGTGTGCATGAGTGGATTTTAGGGAGGCAGGCCAACCGGACTTCTAAATCTTCTGTAATAGAGATATTGGATCCATCAGTGTTTTAGGCTGAGTGTCTGATAACACACAGGATACCTGTTCCCATCTAAGGCCCTGTATTTCATAACCTGAGCTTAAATGGTAGGTTAGGAAATAAAAGGTTTCCTTGTATTTTGCAACATAAACTTAAATGTTAGGTTGGGAAATAATAGAAAAAGAAAGATTCTTTATTTTTATATATACACACACACACACACACACACACACACACACTGAATAGCTATTAAGGTGCTGATTGATGTTATGATACGTGTGTATCTGCAAAAGTGTCTTTAAAAATAAAAGTACATTAATAAAAAATGAATATTTTGTTAATAAACAATTTATGTGCTAGTCCACCCATGATTCTAAAGAAAAAAGGGTAGGTTACCCCCTCCACTTCGGGAGGGGGTTCAAGCTCCCATGGGATTCAAGTCAAGGTAACCTGACTTTTTTCACCATTACGAAATACTGTAATGGTGAAAAAAGGTTAGGACATGTGCGATTAGGACAAGTTACCATTAGTGCTGCTAAAGTGATACTAAACCGATGTTATCGTGTGTTGTGTTGGTGCACCAATCAGCACAGTTTTCCATGCCTACCTGTCAATCAATATATCATTCTCGACTTTGCTCCAGACCCATAACACCTACTGCCTGTTTACCGAGCGAGCAGCACTAGGGTGCCATATCAGGAAACTAATTTTCCGCGTAAGTTATCTGACGTTTCTCGTCGTTCTCATGCAGGCTTTCTATACCTTCGCCAGAAAAATAAAATGTTGGTTGATTTTTTTGATGAAAACTAAATTAATAAAAGTTTCGTTCATTTTTATGTTCTTCATTATGTTTTTCTTATTATTAAAAGCAAATTTTTGGAGTACAGTGTTTTTACTATATTGTTAATTTAGGTTTGGTCATGAAAAAAGGAAAGGTTTCGTTATATTTCGTAATCTGACCTTAAATTAGGTTAGGAAATAATAGGAAAAGAAAGAAAGATTCTTTATATATACAGGGTGTTTCAGTTAAACGTTTCAGAACTTCTAAGAGGGGTAGGGTACATCCTGACAACTCGAAAGCATATAGCAATGTGGGGTCGGAAATGCTTTCCTGAAGCGGTGTTGTACACAGAAGCACCAAAGAAAGAAAAGAGACCGTAAGTGAGAAATCGTTTTAATAATACATGAAAAGAAGCAAAAGGTACATGGGATTAAAGTAAGTGTTCGAAGTTTCTTCAACCTCGTATTGCTTTCGCACAGTGGTACCTTGGAAAATGTACTACAAATCCCCCTTTTCCTGCTAAAGTGTTGTTTTCCGATGAGGCATCCTTCACAAGGGAAGGAATTTTCAACACGCATAACGACCATATCTGGGCGGTCGAGAACCCGCATGCAATACGACGTCGTGCAGCACAGATTCGATTTTCGGTCAATGTATGGGCCGGTATTATGGGAGATCACCTCATCGGACCTTACCTGTTACTGTGTCGTCTAACCGGACCTATCTACTTGATCTTTCTGCAGCAAGTATTGCCACAACTTTTGAGAGATGAACAGATTTCTGCATCGACGCAACAGACAATGTGGTTCCAACATGATGGAGCCCCTGCCCATTATAGCGGAGATGTTCGTAACTACCTGGATGTCACATTTGGTCAACAGTGGATCGGACGTGGTGGTCCCGTGCGTTGGCCTGCTCGGTCACCCGACCTATCATGTCTTGATTTTTATTTCTGGGGTCATATGAAATCGCTAGTTTATGACACCCCTGTTGACAATGCTGAGGAGCTGGTTGCAAGAATCGCAGTAGCTGCCGAAGAAATTCGCCTGGAGTATTTCAGAATGTTCGGATGTCCATGCGTCGGAGATGTGAGGCGTGCATTGTAGCCCGTGGAAGAAACTTCGAACACTTACTTTAATCCATGTACCTTTTGCTTCTTTTCATGTATTATTAAAACGATTTCTCACTTACGGTCTCTTTTCTTTTTATGGTGCTTCTGTGTACAACACCGCTTCAGGAAAGCATTTCCGACCCCACATTGCTATATGATTTCGAGTTGTCAGGATGTACCCTACCCCTCTTAGAAGTTCTGAAACGTTTAACTGAAACACCCTGTATAGTGAATAGCTATTGAGGTGTTGATTGATGTTATGTGTATCTGCACGAGTGTCTTTAAAAATAAAAATACAGTAATAAATTTATATTTTGTTAATAAACAAATTTATGCGCTAATTAACCTACAATTCTAAAGAAAAAAAGGTTAGGTTATCCCCTCCGTTTCGAGAGGGTTCAAGCTCCCATGGGATTCGAGTGGAGGTAACCTGACCTTTTTTCACCATTATGGAAAGTGTTCATTGGGGCAAGTTACCATTAGTGCTTCTGAGTGTTACTTTTAAACCTATGTTATCGTGCATTGTGTTCAAACACCAATCAGCACATTTGTCATGCCTACCTGTTGGCACTTACTACCGTAGCCAGGCGGACAGGAGCAGCTGACTGCACAATTACCCCTTCCCCAAGGTATTTTTCATTCTCCACCTCGCTGAGTGTAGTACCACACAGTTGGTATGTTTCTCTTGGGTTATTGCTACCCATATGCAGTACTTTGCATTTGTCAATATTAAACTTCAGTTGACACTTCTCAGCCCATCTACCTAACTTTTCTAGATCCTGTTCAGTAGCATACTGACTTTACTATCATTAACAACCCTACCAACCTTTGTATCATCTGCAAACTTGGACATGAAGCCTGATATACCTTCATCGATATCATTAATAAATAGACAAAACAATGAGCCCAGCACCAAACCCTGGGGGACTCCACTAAGTCCACATAGAGCAGCAGCATCCGTTTACCACTCTCTGCCATCTCCCACTCAACCATCCCTTTATCCATTGCAGCAACTTGCCCTTAATGCCATATCACTCCAATTAGTACAGCAGTCTTCCACGTGCAACAGTATCAAAAGCTTTCCTGAAATTCAAGTATATGATATCAATATTATTTTTTTGCATCCAGTTTATTTGTGACCACATTGTAGTATCCAATCAAATTGGTCAGACAGGATTTCCCCTTAAACCCATGCTGTGTCTGAACTATTACTGCAGTCTTGTCCAGGTGATCCTGCATCACTTCTTTAACCAGTGACTCCCATTATTTTCCCCAGAACAGAAGTTAAACTAACAGGCCTATATGAGAACAAATGGGCCTAATATATACACACGTATTAGACAAGTGCTTATTGCAAGCACAGGAGCTCACAGTCCACCACCAACTGAGGCCAATATACCTACCGTCTACATTCCCTACTATCCAGGCATGTCGGGCCAGATCTCAAAAATCCTCAGAGAATACCACATAAAATGCATGCAATTGCCTGGTAGAAGCTTATGTTCTCTAGTTTCTAGTGTAAAGACCCCTGTCACCCCTCTCTTATGCAGCAGTGTAATATACCGCATAGCCTGCAAAGACTGACAGCTGCTACATAGGAGAGACTTCGAGATGTCTTCAAGACCGCCTTGCAGAACATGACAAAGCGATTCGCCTTGCTGTGACCGACCAGTCCGCAATCGTGGAACACTTCTGGTCCACCCACCACGACCTCAATCCCAAGCAGGACTATGAAATAATTGACCACTCCCAACACAGCCTCTGGTTAGAGTCACTCAATATACTGGGCAATTCGAGAGCCAAGAACTGCTGCAAAGGCATGAGACTACACCCCATCTTAGAGATAACCGTTTTATGTCTAGACAAGCACTGGAGAAAAACTGCACACGTCCGTGCAGCAACAACGAACACCAGTTTAATGATTGAATGACCTACCTCATGCCCTCGCACGCATAACTGTCCGTTAGAATAATTAAGTTTCAATTTTTCTGTTGAAAAAGAGGCACGATTTGTCTCGAAAGCTACAGTATCTATTTGTAATCAAAGATATTCAGTATCTATTTGTAATTAAATTATTTTACTGGCTAACACTTAATCATCATTTAACAGGCCTTAATTATTAGTGTCACCCTTTGAACCCTATTTGTGAATTGGGGATACATTTGCACATCTCCAGTACATGGGGACCTCCACTGAATCTAAGGATGCTCTCATAATTATGGCCAAGGGTTTGCTTACTTCCCTCGCTAACTCCTTCAATATAACTGGATAGATTCCATCTGCCAGAAGTGCCTTTTTTGATGTTCAACTTCAACAATTTCTCCTCCACTTTGCTCTGTTATTACAAAATCATTTTGCTCCCTGTTAGTTAGGTAAACTTCTGTCCTCCCCTCCCTTACAGAATTCCTCATGTGTTATAAATTGGCATCATTAAGTATATTTCCATATTATGAATACTTCCACAAGTTGCCATGATATTGCACTAGCTCGAATAAGTAACGCTTCACCATAGGAAAAGACTATTGCTATTTATTCTCAGCAGTTACCATCACCCAAATGGCACCGTTTCGGAGCTTATTGGCTTATCAGCGGATGGGTCCCTGTTGTTGCCAGTATAACTCCACAATATAAGAGATGCCTGATGGTGTGGAGTAATTTAGATTACAATATTGTTTAGGGTTAGAGCCCCAGGTTGCGTAGGGAGTTAACTAACATACAAGTTAGTGCAACTGCATCATTTCTTCAATCATAGTATTTATTTGTTATGATTGTTAATGTATTTGTTCTATAAAACTATGTTAGTTTTAAGAGTTATTTTAAAAATAGCAAGGAAGACTACTTTTACTTTAAATATTTTTCTTTAGATTTCGCTAGTTTAAACATTTCTTCTCCTTCCGAAGATTTTAAAAAGTTTTTAAATTCTGAACAGGACATGTTTAGTTTTCTTTCACCATAAGTCGGCTTCTAATTTTCTAATAAAAGAGTTTCTTTCAGCCAAGTAGTTTTCATTAAGCTGACAACTTTCTGATGAAGCATTTGAATGTGGTTATTCGCTGTACTTTACGATATTTTAAATGATTATTGCTGTTTTTTTTTTTTTAATTTAATTTTCAAAATTACTTTAACAATACAAAAAAAGGAAAATTCTTTTGAGAATTACAGGCAGTTCTTACTTTGAGTTCCAGGGTTTACGAGTTTTTTTATTTTTTCCCAAGCATCAACAAAATCGAAAATATGAACATTAATTACAAAAAATTAATGTGCAATATTCATAAATACCACATTTCAAACCATGCATGTAGCTATACAATATAGTGTACCAAGCTTTACAATATTAATCCATTACCATCGTATTGCAAAAATATCATAATTTGAACCCAATAACACATTGTTTTATGGTAATTCATTCCATGACCTTGGAAGTTCAAATTTTCGCTATGCAACTGCCTAAAAGGTCATTTTTATACTGTAAATTGCATTAATTACCAATTCAAATCATTAAACACACTACACTTTTATCGTTATATGTTCTGTTATAAGAACCAATTTTGAACATTTTTGTGATATTTTTCTAAAGCACATTTCTGGAAGTCACGACCATGAAACAAAAACAAATTTGCACTTTCGGTTTACTGGGCTCTTCTGTTACTGCAAACAATTATAAATGGGTAGTAATAGTGGCATGTGATACAAGAAAGCAAAAAAAAAAAAAAAAATTCCCACAACCATTCCCTCTAAATGTTTGTTCAGTTTTAGCATTAGCAGAGGCTTTTGATTCAAGAACGCAAGCTTATGCAGCATCAGCCAAAAAAAAAAAAAAAAAAAACACTTCCACTTCACCCCTCTGTTCGTTCAAAATACCTGTCCAACTGAGCCTTAAACTTATTTAGGCTATCAACTTCCACGACAAGGGATGGAAGTCTGTTCCACCAACCAACCACCCACCCACTGGCTAAAGGCAAATTTCTGCACTTCTATCGTACATCTGTTTTTACCTCAATTTGAATTTATGCCCTCTCAGGTGATTATTCTGAGCGAGAGGAAGAATCCCATCAGCATTGAGCATGCTCAAACCATTCAAGGCCTTATACACCTCTATCAGATCACCTCGCTGGTGCCCAGTCTCCAGACACTGTAATTTGCAAAACTTAAGCCTTTCTTCGTAAGAGCACCCCTTTGTTCCATTCACTAATCTTGTTGCCCTTCTCTGTACTCGTTCCAGCAGCTCTACATCCTTCTTGAAATGAGGCCTCCAGACCTGTATACAGTACTCTAGGTGTGGCCTGACCATTGCCTTATACAAAGGAATAATCACCTCCTTATCCCTGCTAGAAAAATTCCTATATATCATTGACAATACACCATGAGCTACTCTTGCAGCCCGTCTGCACTGCTCAGAGAACTTCATATCTGCCTGCACAACCACCCCCAGGTCCCTTTCATTCTCTACCACTGTCCGTGTAGTACCACAGAGTTGACACGTTGCTCTGGGGTTGCTGTTTCCCATGTGTAGTACTTTACATTTGTCAATGTTAAACTTCGTTTGCCACCTCTCAGCCCATCTGCTCAACCTTTCCAGATCCTGTTGCAGCAGCATAGTGTCAGTAGTGTCCTTGACAACCCTGCCTACCTTTGTATCGTCTGTAAACTTCGACATTAAGCTTGATATACCCTCATCAATATCATTTATGAATACAGAAAACAATAATGGACCCAACACTGAGCCCTGAGGGACTCCACTAATAACATTAGTCCACGACGAGCAGTGTCCATTGATTACCACTCTGTCTTCTCCCCCTCAGCCACCCCTTTATCCACAGCAGCAATTTGCCTTCAATGCCACACTGCTCCAATTTGTGCAGCAGTCTTCCATGTGCAACAGTATCAAAAGCCTTTCTAAGATCCAAGTATATAATATCAAAGTTATTCCCTGCATCCAGTTCCTTTGTGACTGCATCATAGTATCCAATCAAATTGGTCAGGCATGACTTCCCCTTAACAAAACCATGCTGTGTCCGAGCTATTGCTGAAGTCTTGTCTAAATGATCCTGCAGTGCTTCTTTAACTAGTGCCTCCATTAATTTTCCTGGAACAGAAGTTAAACTCACAGGTCTATAATTACTTGTGTCAGCCTTTGATCCTCCTTTGTGAATTGGGGTGACATTTGCACATCTCCAGTCTGTGGGTACCTCCCCTGAGTCCAAGGAAGCTCTCATAATTATGGCTAAGGGTTTGCTCTAATATAACAGTTTCTCCTTAAATTTATTTAACCTATCAACCTTCCATATTAAATGGAAGTTTGTTCCAGCAATTAACCACCCACTGGCTAAAGGCAAATTTACACATCTATTCTACAGCTGTCTTTCCTCAATTTGAATTTATGCCCCCTTAGGTTTGTAATCTGAACAAGTGGAAGAATCCCATTAGAATTCAGCATGCTCAACCCATTCAAGGCTTTATACACCTCAATCAGATCACCTTGCAGGTGCCTAGTCTCCAGCTGCTGCAATTTGCAGAACTTAGCCTCTCTTGGTAAGAGGATCCCTTCGTTCCCCTCACCAATCTTTTTTCCCTTCTCTGTACAAGTTCAAGCAAATCTACATCCTTCCTAAAATGAGGCCTCCAGACCTGTATGCAGTACTCAAGGTGTGGCCTGACCATGGTCTTATATAGAGGGACAATCACCTTTTCCCTGCTAGCAAAATTCCTGTATATCATTGACAAAACTCCATGACCTGCTCTGGCAGCCTGTCTGCATTGCTCAGAAAACTTCATATCTGACTGCACAATTACTCCCGAGGTCTTTTTCATTTTCTACCACTAAGTGTAGTAAGCACACAATTGGTACGTTCCTCTGGGGTTACTTCTACCCATATGCAGTACTTTGCATTTGTCAATGTTAAACTTCAGTTGCCACTTCTCAGCCCATCTTCCCAAATTTTCTAGATCCTGTTGCAGTAGCACACTGCCATTACCAACCCTGCCAACCTTTGTATCATCTGCAAACTTCGACACAGCCCAATTTACCTTCATCAATATCATTGAAGAATATACAAAACAACAGTGGACCCGACACAGAACCCTGTGTGACTATGTTATTGCATTTGTGAAAATACCGATAGCTGGAATTGTGTGGGTTTTTACGTTATTATGGTGAAATGTTATTGTGGTTTATTGAAATCCTCAATCGTATAAAAAACAAATAATTTCAGAATCTTCTCTTCCTTTTTTTAAAGCTTTGTAAACTTGTTACTCCGCACAAATCGTATTAGTTGCAATTTGTGTGTTCCATTAAAAAATGCTCATGCATGCTATTGAAATTTATAAAAAAAAAAAAAAAGAAGATTATCTTGGAAATAAAAACCTCGAAGCATTTCTGAAGACGACGACTCCTTGTGCAACAAACCAACAAGTGCCAAGCCAATAATGTGATCAACGAGCGTGCATTTAGTCAATGATGAATAAACATTCTTTAACATTTATAAGTCATAAATAGTTTCTCTATTATTACAATTTGCTTGATTTTACAGGCTACGTTTTCATTTCTTTGGATAAATCAATCATTATTTAAACAAACTAATCAGCTAACTAATTTCATTGTTGATAACGTAACCCCTATTTTTAACATTAGGTCTATGGGAAATAAATTAATGCTTTATGAGCGTGCACTAGGAACAATTCAATTCTCATGTTATTAGAATTAATTTTTAACACAAGTTAAATTCCAATGAGAATTAAAAATACATATTAAATTAAGTTTTTTCCTCTCTTATTGGGACAAATGATGGTATTATCTTTAAGCAGGACTTAAGTTCTAAATCAGGACAATCCCTGCCATATCGAGACGGCTGGCCACCCTGATGCACTTATTTGTGATCCCATGGAAAATTTCTACACAAACTGAATAAGTAGAATATATACCAAATTTTTTTTAACCTTTTGTACTCTTCAGTATCTTTCAGGGAATTCTAAAGTATGGGTTAGTAGTAATATAAACTTCATTTAATTTAAGCAACTGTGCACAGAACTCTGGTGAAACAACCTAGAATTATGTTTACACCCATCTCCAATCCCATATACATGAGGAACTTGTTGTGAACAGGCATAGCTACACTTTCTACAGTGCAGTGGACTATTTGTAGCAGTGATATAAACCCATTTCCTGAAGCAAGAAGGATCACTTTTGGGAATGAAAGACAAAACCATGTTACCAATTTATCTGGCACTGAAACACTAAACTCTGCTAGTAACAAAGTTACTAGCAGAGTTTCTGCTTTTGACTTTTTATTAAAGAAAAAAAAGTGTATGAACAATGCTCATTTTACTTAAAATGTTTTAGGAAAATCAGAAGTGGAAAAATTACAGGTATAAGTATCAAAAACCAGTTTAGGTTCTCAAAAAAAAATAAATAAAATAAAAACTATAAACACAACAATATACAGCACTTTTGAAATAGTTATCATATTAACTAGAAAAAATAAAGTTTAGAAATATTCCTTAGCTGGATAAGTTTGAGAGGTAGTAAGTGAAAATCTGTACAAGAATGAAAATTAGCACACATTAAAAAATCATTATTAGGATTTTAATTTTACAAAGGAAAACATGCCTTCACTAACAATTAATATTTTTAAAGGAACAAATAAGATAAAATACAGCTGTCCTTGCTCATAATATTGAATATCATTACTATTAGCCAAATTAATAGGCGCCTCTGTAGCCAGGTGGGCAGGAGCAGTAGTGCATAGCACACACTTCTTGATTAGACCGGGGTTCGAGCCCGTACCTACCAAATACGGAGGATGCGGCAGGTCAGGGAATGACCACCGCATATTCCCAGCCCGGATAAAGGGTGAGGGTTGGCATCAGGCTGTAAAAATTGCATGCCAAAACTATAAAAACTCTGACCCCATATAACAATGGGAAAAGGAGAGGACAAAAAAAAAAATTAGCCAAATTAACAGAATTTCGCATAAATTCCTGTAAGCACTTTTGGCATTAAATTATAGAATAACAGCAGAAAGTGCAAACGTGTTTCAAAAGTAGTTATGCCACTAATTTAATGAGAGAATAAAAACCTCCATTTGGATTTTCAGTGATATTGCTAAATGAAAGCAATTCGTTTGCATTAGCTTCAAGTTTAATTTCCTTTACTTATTAAAATGCTTTGATGTAAAACTAATATATGCATAGTGCATGTGGGTAGCACTATCTTCATGTTCCTTGAATAGCTCTAGTAATTTATATTTGGATAATCAATGTTTTTTACTGTATCTTTTATATTAATCATAAGTTTTAATGGCTGTAAGTATCAAACAATTCTTGTTGAAAAAATTGTTTTTGCACAGTCAGTTACTACTGTATTTATTATACATGTATTAAACAAATCTGTATGTTATTATAATCATATTCAAAACTTAACCTCCCTTCATACATATTTCCTGAAAATTAAAATGTACAGAAATTCAAGTCTAATGTCAAGTATCTTGTTTCATCTACTCAACCTCCAACTCACACACGGTGCTAATTATTTACTATGAGTTCTAAATACCTTTCGTGCTTGGGTCTTCATAAAAAAATAAATAAATAAAAAAAAGGAGCCAATAGTCCAAACTTGTTTACATTATTTTCCTAGGGAAAATTATTGCAGATGCACTTGCATTTTACTCAGGTTTGAGGAATAGTACCATATTATTCAAGGGATATCTATAAAACATTGAACACCTTCAAAAGATTAACATTTTACCATATAATTAATTAATAAATCTTAACTTTCCTCCAATCAGTTATTACATAGATAACACAATGCTTGTATACTATTCTCAATCTGACAAATATTTAAAATCTTCTACAGACATTCATAATTTTTTGATCTCAAAAAAATTTCAGTACATCTCGCAACATGTAGAAGTTGAGGTCCTTAATATGCAAATGAAATTCAAATTTTGTGAATAGTGGCTAAACTTGAAAAACATTCTTGTATACATTTTTATGCAATAAATAAACTTCAAATAAATATTTATATATGCCTATAGTGGTGTATTTGTCACACTGAATAGCAAGTTGTGGCATTCACCACTTTCTAGTACAATATACAGCAAGGTACTGAAAGTACATCATACTCAACTATGGATTAATACACAATTAACAGTGGATTCACACTAATGATGGGTTAAAAAAATAAAAAATAAATAATAATAAAAAGTTTCACCCAAGTGAAACTTTTTATTATACATTAACCAATTGTCTTAACTGGCTCAGCAAGCCATCCAAAATCTAATGAATGCTCACTGCAGCACAATCCTGAGTATGTGTGTGTATGTATATATATATATATATGTATATATATATATATATATGCAAAAACAATTTAAGATACTTTTTTGATTATTTAAACTGCAAAATGGAAGAAAGCAGCAAACACTGTGCAATCTGTTGAAAATTACGCCTATCAGTGATAGATAGCTTACTTTACAAATCTGCTATATAATTTGATTATCTAGCAGATAATTATGAGGAAAATGTTGAAAACAATGTAGAAAGAGAGAGCAGCAGAAATCACAATAAAGTGGAGGAGCTAGCTTGGTATAATGTTTTAAAGCCTTTGTCCAGTGACAAATTTGTATATTCTGCTACCTCAAGCACAATCTTAACTCTGTATTAGATGCATGGAGTCAATTCGACCCTGACAATATTTCACAACTTGTTCTTCAAACTCCTAACATCTGTTGTTGAAAATGTGTTCTTTGATATTTGCTTTACTGCCATGCACTTTCCTCCAATCAGTTAACAATCTCTGGCTTCATGACATTGCTACATCATCTGGAATCAAACTGTTTAAGCATGTGCTTCACATTTCATGCAACAGGCACTCCTGTTACTGAAATAAAGTGTGGGCTGAAGGGCATGGGTTTTAAATTTGCATTTGTTTGCCAAAAGGTCTAATGGGAGGGGTTTAAATTTTCAAAATTTAATTAAAAACATGTTTTTAATACAGAACATTTTCCACAGCTTTGTTCAGAAAGCATTGATAATATAGGTTGCATCAAAAAAATTAATTAAATTTTTTTGCTGATTTTTCACATGCACAGAAGAATTTCAGATTTATTGTGCACCTAACTCAGGATTAAATTTTAGCCCTTTATTATTATTAACAATCATTTATATAATTCATAATGACATAATTCAAATATAAATTAGTGAAATCAGTAGTTGAATTCAGTTCTAAAATGGTGGTTACTTTGGTAAAAAGAACCTTGAGCATCATGAACTATTTTATTATAAAATATCTTTCTACTACCAACTAAACTGCAAATTTTAACAAAATAAAATGCCATATTTAAGGTATAAAACATTAAAACTAAATGAAATGCTCCTTAGAACTTGTAATAAAACATGTAGGCTTGGCAACTTATATTAAAAAGCTTAGAGGTGAAAACCCACATTGCATAGACATGAATACATAGCACATGATGCAAGGTAGGTAGGATCTCATTCAATAAAAGAATGGGAGGGCAAAAAAGTCACCCTCTGTGGGGAACAATTGGCAAGTGCCTAAAGCTGCACAGGTAATAACACCAGTGATCATAAGGTGCAGAGACACCAATGAAACACTGCTGTCTCACTGTACTGTAACAATTTTCTCCCATTAGTTTATCTTTCTATAAAACTCTACAGCTCTATATAATTGTACTTACAATGCAGTACCATTAATAAATATTAGAAATGGTAAGGAGATCCGACAACAAACCCTGAGCAACTCACTCATTTAGCCAATGAAGAGCAATGGCCATTTATACCAACTTTGTCTCCTACTACTTAATCTTCCTTTATCCACAAAGAGGGTGTTTCTTATTACATATCTTGTAAAGAAACAGATTTAAAAAAAAAAAAAAACACACCTTTCCTATTAGATAGTCTTTAATATGGTGCACCATTTTTCTACATACACCCCTAGGTATTTGTTGCCAATTTCTTAACAAGGGGCTTGTTGGAAAAGAATTTCATCTAAAGGACATCCCTGGTTAAAATAGTCTTTAAATTTTTTTTTTTTTTTAATCAAACTAACATTTTTAAGAAGGGACTAATATATATCTTTCTAAGAGGCAAATAAAAATCCATCCAATAGGAGTTCAGTAAGACAGACATATGTATAAAGCACCTACTGTTTTCACCAGCAGGTGCTTTACACATATCCTAATATGTCTAATAATTAAAAAAAAAAAAGTTCACCTACACAGCATTTGTCACATGCCAAACACAGCTTAACCTCAACTGAAACAAATCAAAGCAGAAACAAAAAAAAAAAAAAAACTATCTTTTTAAGAATACAGGTGAGAAAAGATATGGAAAAATTTGCTTTATTCTAAAAAATAAATATTAACGTAGCATCCATCTGTTGCCATTTGTCTTAAGGTTAAAGAACATAAATTGCCCAACTCAACTTAACCTAGCACTGAGGTTATTAATTAGGAAGGAATTAGAGGAAAGTTACTCTCATAGTAACTTGCCTATAATGCCACATTACCACAATTTATAAAATAATCATTTGTGTGAAATTTTACTGAAATCTATATAAATGATGCCACTTATCCTTTGCCAGAATCTGAGGATTGTTTGCACTCCTCCCACCTCAAAGTAATTAATTAGATCAGTCACATAATACTTCTTAACAAATCCATGCTGCGATTCCCTTATAATTTCACTGCTGCTCTGCATGACCCTGAACTACATCCTTAGACTATAATCTTTGCTGGCATAAGTCAACCTTACAGGTCTATAGTTATTTGTTTCACTCTGAGTCACCTTTTTGAAAGGAGGGATGTTTGCATATCTCAATCTAAGATTTAACCTTAACCCAAAGATGCTCTTATTATAAAAGCTAAAAGGTTTGCTACCTCTTTCTTCAATAATAACTATATGGATAACATTTGCTGGTAGCTTGTTCACTTTTAATTACAATAACTTTGCTTCTAGTCCTTTTTCAGTTAATTTGATAATATAAACCAGAGCTATCATGCTCAATACATTCTATGTTGATTTCAATATTTGTAGAAGAATAAGAGAAATTTACCTCAATATTATATGTAGAATACTTCCATATGCTACTCTCCAGAAATTAAAACGAATATAACGTTAATGCAAAATGATTACAGTAAAAAATAATAAATTGAAAATAAACAATTAAATCAATTGAACACAATTAAAAAATTTAATTTAATGCAAATTTTGACGAAAAAATTTTCCTTTAAGGAAAACAGTTTTTAAAAATTTGCATTAAACTTTTAATTGTTCAATTGATTGTTTTTTTAATTATTTTCAATTTATTATTTTTTACTGTAATCATTGTGTTAATGTTATATTCATTTTAATTTCTAGAGAGCAACATACAGAACTGTTCTACATATAATATTGAAGTAAATTTCTCTTATTCTTCTACAAATTTTTCAGTTAAAAACCTCATTAAACTTCCAATTAGTATTAGCTAGGCACTGGCATACTCAAGCCTATAAACTTTCTCAGATGCAAAATATTTATCTAGCTTATTAGCAACCAGTTCAGGATCATTGGTTCTTCTACCACTGATGTCAAGTAGACCAATACAGTTGATTCCTTTACGTTTACTACTAACATCAAGCAAAGAATTCATTGGTACTGTTCTTTGCACTCTTAGCTAAGGACTTAATTTTAGTATTCCTAACCTACTTTGTAACTTGATTAAAAGCTAATTTATATTTCCAGTATCAGATCCCCCTGATAATTTATATTCATCCTTTCTGCCACTAAGATCATCAGCTCTTTTGACAAGTCTATAATGAAAGGGTACTGTTCGTGATACAGCCCATTAATGGTTATATCTAAAATGACACCTTTCATCAGTATAAAAAGATTAGTAGTTGCCAGAATAAGTTATTTTCAGTCCTACTGAATAGAATGTGACCGAGACTAGTGTAATCTCCTTTGCAAAAAAAAACCTCTGGCAGTAGTAATTTCTTTGAACAGATCTCATATTACACTACAATCAGTGCCTGCCAGTTATTCCTTTATTTGAACATCCTTAATATCTGATGAATCCTTATTAATAACCACCTCCAGTCTCTTTAGTGGTATCTCTAACATCTGACATAGAAACCAGCATTCGAGAGAGAAAAAAAAAAAAAAAAAAGTATGAACCAGAGCTATAATGCTCAATACATTCTATGTTGATATATTTGTAAAAGAAAAAGAAGTTTACCTCAATATGATATGTAGAACACTTCCGTATGATACACTCCAGAAATTAAAACGAAAACAATTAAAAAATCAAAAATCTTACATTACAGTAAGAAATAATTAACAATAAATAAAAATAAAATGAACACAGTTAAAAATCAATTTGGCACAATTAAATTAAGTAAAAAATTTATTTAATGAAAAAAAATTAATTTAACCAAAAAAATCATAAGGAAGGAAAATAGTTTTGCAATTTTTTTCATTAAATTAATTTTACTTAATTTTTAATTATTTCTTACTGTAATGCAAGATTGGATTTTTTTAATTGTTTTAGTTTTAATTTCTGGAGAGTATCATATGGACGTGTTCTACGTATCATATTGAGGTAAACTTCTATTCTTTTACAAAGAAGAAAAATCTTATACATAAAGCGGCATTCCAGAAATGCCCTGCTACTGGGTGAGTGAACAACCTACAAGTTGCAGTCAATCTCTGGAAAACTGAAGTCCCCGTAAGACATTTTTATTCTCTGACTCACTATTTGTCTGTAAAGATATCCATTATACTTGCTCATTATTAGTCATCTTGTCAATAATAATTCTACTAAGTGCTCTCATTTTTGTTTTCCCAATGCATACAATGTACATACAATTGACTCTATATGGTCATTACTGGATATTCTTGTCTTTAGTCTTATAAGCTTAGCAATTAAAGGCATAACTCTTCCTCCCTTTCTGTCATGTCTCTCCTTTCTGTACACATTTTATTTACTATATTCAAACTATCAGAATGGCACAATGTTTCTAATATTCCTATCAACATCTGATGTAACTGCTTATGGCAGTTTTTTCCCAGGGATTTTCCACATGGACATTACTTATAAGCCAATATATTTCATAGTATATAGAGGTCATACACAATGGTTATACTGATTACAGTAGTCACATATTCATGATACACGAGTATGTGACCATAAGGGTGAAAATTAAAAATACAAAATTTTTTGGAGGGGGGGGGAGATAAGTACATTTCCATCTATGCAGCCACTTTCTGCAATTCTAGACTAAGTGTTTCTCAACTTTTTTTTTTTTTAATTATTGCCCCCTAGAGGGCTTTTTTTCCTAATCGTCCCCCCATGAAATTTTAAACAAGAAAATACTTTATACTTACTTCTTTTTATCCAATGGGATGGATCCCTGAGCCTGATGCTTCTTAGCTAAAAGGTCAATGTTCAGTATGATGTTAGTAAGTTTAATTCTAATGTCTCCTCTTGAACATATGTCAATTCTGTTTCTTTCCTTTGTTAATATTTTGTTTACTGAACTAAAACCACTTTCAACCACATAAGACATTGGAAAACAAAACAAAACAGTACTTTGGCCATTTCAGACCTCGTTGTTAGATAAAGAAGTTGTTTTTGATCCCCCACAATTCGGCCATTTCACCTTTTTATTTGCATTCTTTGTTACATTTTAATTCAATGAGTTCTTGAATTTCTTCACTAGCAGATTCCGCATCACATCCAATTGATCTAATATTGATTTTTTGTTTCACCTTTTAAAGAACACAAATTATCTGAATAATTAAGATAATTCTCGGTGAGATTCATTGATTTCAATAACTTTTGCATACTATGAAATTGTTTTCTCATTAAATTGCTTTCAAATATTTCCAATTTTTCAGTGAAGGCTTAAGCATTTGCAGTCTATCACCATAATTAATTTCCCTTGAAGTTCAAGTGATACTTCATTAAGTTTTCAAAAAAATCCAAGCTGTATAGAATATGTTGTTTTTGTGTTTGCTGATCTCCTTTGCTAAATGTCTCCTTCACTTTCTAAAAAAAGTAATTATTGTATCAAATTGTTGTTGTTATTTGGTTTTTAGGAGCATTAGCAACTAAGGCCATATTGCTCCGGGGATATGCAATGATCATTCCCTGACCTTTCCGCATCCTCCGTATTTGGTGATCACGGGCTCGAACCCCGGTCTAATCAAGGAGCGTGTGCTACGCACTGCTGCTCCTGCCCACCTGGCTACGGAGGCACCCAAAAATTTTGTAAGAGTTTCCTTTAGAAAGCCATCTGACTTCTATGTCAAAGGGGCCTTGCATACTGTTCTTCACTATCAACATAAAATTTTCTGAAAAGGCAATCATTTGTTATGTGAATATTTTATTGATGGTTTGAATAACTATACTGAGAAATTGATAAAGAACTGGACTAATATTTTACAGCTAGATGATGTCGATGCAGTGTATTGCAAGAACTTCTCTTCAGGATTTACTTCCTTTAGGTGGGCTATAAAACTTTTGTCTTCCAACCATGGAGGTAGCACCATCAGTGCACAGGATACCAAATTTTCCAACAGTACTTGTTTTTAATCAATGTTTTTATAGCATAAGTATAAGGCAAAGGATAAGTGGCATATAAATGATGCCACTTATCCTTTGCCAGAATCTGAGGATTGTTTGCACTCCTCCCACCTCAAAGTAATTAATTAGATCAGTCACATAATACTTCTTAACAAATCCATGCTGCGATTCCCTTATAATTTCACTGCTGCTCTGCATGACCCTGAACTACATCCTTAGACTATAATCTTTGCTGGCATAAGTCAACCTTACAGGTCTATAGTTATTTGTTTCACTCTGAGTCACCTTTTTGAAAGGAGGGATGTTTGCATATCTCAATCTAAGATTTAACCTTAACCCAAAGATGCTCTTATTATAAAAGCTAAAAGGTTTGCTACCTCTTTCTTCAATAATAACTATATGGATGACATTTGCTGGTAGCTTGTTCACTTTTAATTACAATAACTTTGCTTCTAGTCCTTTTTCAGTTAATTTGATAATATAAACCAGAGCTATCATGCTCAATACATTCTATGTTGATTTCAATATTTGTAGAAGAATAAGAGAAATTTACCTCAATATTATATGTAGAATACTTCCATATGCTACTCTCCAGAAATTAAAACGAATATAACGTTAATGCAAAATGATTACAGTAAAAAATAATAAATTGAAAATAAACAATTAAATCAATTGAACACAATTAAAAAATTTAATTTAATGCAAATTTTGACGAAAAAATTTTCCTTTAAGGAAAACAGTTTTTAAAAATTTGCATTAAACTTTTAATTGTTCAATTGATTGTTTTTTTAATTATTTTCAATTTATTATTTTTTACTGTAATCATTGTGTTAATGTTATATTCATTTTAATTTCTAGAGAGCAACATACAGAACTGTTCTACATATAATATTGAAGTAAATTTCTCTTATTCTTCTACAAATTTTTCAGTTAAAAACCTCATTAAACTTCCAATTAGTATTAGCTAGGCACTGGCATACTCAAGCCTATAAACTTTCTCAGATGCAAAATATTTATCTAGCTTATTAGCAACCAGTTCAGGATCATTGGTTCTTCTACCACTGATGTCAAGTAGACCAATACAGTTGATTCCTTTACGTTTACTACTAACATCAAGCAAAGAATTCATTGGTACTGTTCTTTGCACTCTTAGCTAAGGACTTAATTTTAGTATTCCTAACCTACTTTGTAACTTGATTAAAAGCTAATTTATATTTCCAGTATCAGATCCCCCTGATAATTTATATTCATCCTTTCTGCCACTAAGATCATCAGCTCTTTTGACAAGTCTATAATGAAAGGGTACTGTTCGTGATACAGCCCATTAATGGTTATATCTAAAATGACACCTTTCATCAGTATAAAAAGATTAGTAGTTGCCAGAATAAGTTATTTTCAGTCCTACTGAATAGAATGTGACCGAGACTAGTGTAATCTCCTTTGCAAAAAAAAACCTCTGGCAGTAGTAATTTCTTTGAACAGATCTCATATTACACTACAATCAGTGCCTGCCAGTTATTCCTTTATTTGAACATCCTTAATATCTGATGAATCCTTATTAATAACCACCTCCAGTCTCTTTAGTGGTATCTCTAACATCTGACATAGAAACCAGCATTCGAGAGAGAAAAAAAAAAAAAAAAAAGTATGAACCAGAGCTATAATGCTCAATACATTCTATGTTGATATATTTGTAAAAGAAAAAGAAGTTTACCTCAATATGATATGTAGAACACTTCCGTATGATACACTCCAGAAATTAAAACGAAAACAATTAAAAAATCAAAAATCTTACATTACAGTAAGAAATAATTAACAATAAATAAAAATAAAATGAACACAGTTAAAAATCAATTTGGCACAATTAAATTAAGTAAAAAATTTATTTAATGAAAAAAAATTAATTTAACCAAAAAAATCATAAGGAAGGAAAATAGTTTTGCAATTTTTTTCATTAAATTAATTTTACTTAATTTTTAATTATTTCTTACTGTAATGCAAGATTGGATTTTTTTAATTGTTTTAGTTTTAATTTCTGGAGAGTATCATATGGACGTGTTCTACGTATCATATTGAGGTAAACTTCTATTCTTTTACAAAGAAGAAAAATCTTATACATAAAGCGGCATTCCAGAAATGCCCTGCTACTGGGTGAGTGAACAACCTACAAGTTGCAGTCAATCTCTGGAAAACTGAAGTCCCCGTAAGACATTTTTATTCTCTGACTCACTATTTGTCTGTAAAGATATCCATTATACTTGCTCATTATTAGTCATCTTGTCAATAATAATTCTACTAAGTGCTCTCATTTTTGTTTTCCCAATGCATACAATGTACATACAATTGACTCTATATGGTCATTACTGGATATTCTTGTCTTTAGTCTTATAAGCTTAGCAATTAAAGGCATAACTCTTCCTCCCTTTCTGTCATGTCTCTCCTTTCTGTACACATTTTATTTACTATATTCAAACTATCAGAATGGCACAATGTTTCTAATATTCCTATCAACATCTGATGTAACTGCTTATGGCAGTTTTTTCCCAGGGATTTTCCACATGGACATTACTTATAAGCCAATATATTTCATAGTATATAGAGGTCATACACAATGGTTATACTGATTACAGTAGTCACATATTCATGATACACGAGTATGTGACCATAAGGGTGAAAATTAAAAATACAAAATTTTTTGGAGGGGGGGGGAGATAAGTACATTTCCATCTATGCAGCCACTTTCTGCAATTCTAGACTAAGTGTTTCTCAACTTTTTTTTTTTTTAATTATTGCCCCCTAGAGGGCTTTTTTTCCTAATCGTCCCCCCATGAAATTTTAAACAAGAAAATACTTTATACTTACTTCTTTTTATCCAATGGGATGGATCCCTGAGCCTGATGCTTCTTAGCTAAAAGGTCAATGTTCAGTATGATGTTAGTAAGTTTAATTCTAATGTCTCCTCTTGAACATATGTCAATTCTGTTTCTTTCCTTTGTTAATATTTTGTTTACTGAACTAAAACCACTTTCAACCACATAAGACATTGGAAAACAAAACAAAACAGTACTTTGGCCATTTCAGACCTCGTTGTTAGATAAAGAAGTTGTTTTTGATCCCCCACAATTCGGCCATTTCACCTTTTTATTTGCATTCTTTGTTACATTTTAATTCAATGAGTTCTTGAATTTCTTCACTAGCAGATTCCGCATCACATCCAATTGATCTAATATTGATTTTTTGTTTCACCTTTTAAAGAACACAAATTATCTGAATAATTAAGATAATTCTCGGTGAGATTCATTGATTTCAATAACTTTTGCATACTATGAAATTGTTTTCTCATTAAATTGCTTTCAAATATTTCCAATTTTTCAGTGAAGGCTTAAGCATTTGCAGTCTATCACCATAATTAATTTCCCTTGAAGTTCAAGTGATACTTCATTAAGTTTTCAAAAAAATCCAAGCTGTATAGAATATGTTGTTTTTGTGTTTGCTGATCTCCTTTGCTAAATGTCTCCTTCACTTTCTAAAAAAAGTAATTATTGTATCAAATTGTTGTTGTTATTTGGTTTTTAGGAGCATTAGCAACTAAGGCCATATTGCTCCGGGGATATGCAATGATCATTCCCTGACCTTTCCGCATCCTCCGTATTTGGTGATCACGGGCTCGAACCCCGGTCTAATCAAGGAGCGTGTGCTACGCACTGCTGCTCCTGCCCACCTGGCTACGGAGGCACCCAAAAATTTTGTAAGAGTTTCCTTTAGAAAGCCATCTGACTTCTATGTCAAAGGGGCCTTGCATACTGTTCTTCACTATCAACATAAAATTTTCTGAAAAGGCAATCATTTGTTATGTGAATATTTTATTGATGGTTTGAATAACTATACTGAGAAATTGATAAAGAACTGGACTAATATTTTACAGCTAGATGATGTCGATGCAGTGTATTGCAAGAACTTCTCTTCAGGATTTACTTCCTTTAGGTGGGCTATAAAACTTTTGTCTTCCAACCATGGAGGTAGCACCATCAGTGCACAGGATACCAAATTTTCCAACAGTACTTGTTTTTAATCAATGTTTTTATAGCAGCAAAAATGGATGCTCTAGTACAGTCAGTTTCTATAGATTTTACAAACATCTCTTCTTGCAATTTGCAGTCATCGAAATAACAAATGTATGCCATCAGAAGGGCCTTATTGTCAGTAACTGTGGATTCATCAATCCGAATAGAAAATTCTAGTTTTAAATTTGTCAATTAGCTGCTCTTCAATGTTAACTGATGTCTCAATTTGTTTTCGAATTGAATC
This sequence comes from Mastigoproctus giganteus, assembly GCF_048544385.1. Lineage (NCBI taxonomy): Eukaryota > Metazoa > Arthropoda > Arachnida > Uropygi > Thelyphonidae > Mastigoproctus > Mastigoproctus giganteus. The sequence goes on from NC_143575.1 coordinate 13,147,399, forward strand.
ATTGCTCAATGGGAATGCTTTTAAAATACTGGAAGGATTTTGATGAATGTCTGTTGAAATTACAGTCTAACGTGGGTAGTATCATAGTCTCAGAAACTGTGTGAGCCCTACCAGTTTTTGCAATGATTTCTGCAAGACTCAAATCATTCTATCATCATTTGTTTGTGTGTTGTTCTTAAATAAGGAAGTAACAGTATTACGTTGCTCAAAATTCTGTTTTAAATTTTTAAAATATTCGATATGTTTACCAACTTTAACCTTTTTAAGTGATCTAAAAGTCTTGTTGGTTTCATAGCCTCATTTGAAAAAGAACTATTACACATAAGATACATGGGCTGTTTTGAGTCGAATGGGCTTTCAATAAAATAGCTAGATATTCAACCAGATACTGTCTACACTTTCTTTTCAGCACTTGACACGGTTGAATAAATTCAAAGAATTAAATAATTTATTTAACTCTCATAGCCCATGTCACTCACAAAAGCACCACAGTTCAAGAATAAACAACTTTCACATATAAACAATAAATCAATACTAATTGTGGCTTAGAAAGTAAAAACGATAGACGAACATTGTCATCCCATCCGTGCCTCATGTATTGACCAATGAAACAAAATAAATAAATCCATGCCCACCATGCCGTCAGAAAGGTGGAAACACCAAGGATTGCAGAGACATTACCTCTGAAAGCTCTTGGGCATTTAATGCCTATGAAAAAAGCAAAGGTGGTTGAATTAAATCATGCCCACTATCTTCCTTTTATCAAAATTTGTCACTCATTCCTAATCCTCGTATAATATACCTATATGTTAAAAATCAGTTGTCTCAGGGATAAAGAAAACCCAATGAGAGAAATTAAATATTAAGGAATAAGATGTCATCCTGTAGGGTCAAACTTTGGAGGACCACAAACCATTGTAATACCCATGATTTTTTTGCCTCCCTAAAAACAATTTTTGCCCACTTGGGGACAATATCGCCCACGTTGAGAATCCCTGCTCTAACATAAATCTGCCAGCCATTTTTTTTTCCTGACTCAAAGCAACAATCTGAAAACAAAGAACTCCCATAATATTAGTAACATAATCATGAATATCAGCTTGTATCAAATACAATATGCACTAATCCTTTGAGTGGGGAACCACACATATAAGAGGTAATCCCAGAACAAAGTTAACTAAAAAAAAAAAAAAAAAAAAAAAAGACAGATTCACATCATCATCATTAGCCACATGGTGCAAGGAAGCCTGAGGCTTTTGCTACACCAGGAGGGAAAAAATTTCTGAGTTACCCTGAGAGAGAGAGAAATCACCAAGAAAGAGAAGGATGATGATATCCGGGACCCTGGATGTGCCAAACCCAATACTCACCATATGGGAGCTCCTGGGGTTAAATCAGAATCACAAATGAAAATTTATCATTAAAATACCTGGTTAGTTTATACCTACAGGTCCATGTTATCATAGTTACACAAAGAAAGAGCACAATTAATGGGCATAATTTCCCCAGACAATCTGGAATTCAAAAGAGAAGGAGATCAGGTAACTAACTTTGGAATTCTCCAATAAATGTATTCCATATACTGATGCTCATAGCTGATGAGCATTCTAAGGAATCACTGTAGAGTTTAACTTACACTTTGACTAAGGCAAGATTAGCATATCAGTTCACAGTGAGTATTGACTTGCAGAGATAAAATTTGGCATTCAACCACTGGATTAAAAAAAAAAAAAAAAAAAATATATATATATATATATATATATATATTCAGCTGATGGAACTGAATAAAGACAAGACTGAGGCAGATGGAGCCATAAAGAAAAACAAGAAATGTTATTCAAGTCCTGAGATTATTATACATTGTATATATACTTTATTTGTGTAGGTGATTTTAAAGGGTGGGGGAGGGAAAATCTCAAACTCACTGTGTGAATTTGTTGTGAAGTGCACTTGCTAAGCCAGTTGTTGCAATTAATGCATATACACAATACTGCTATGAGATGGCACACATCTGCATTGCTAATAACAATTCTAAGTCTAGGCAGGGCACTGACTTGTAGTGAGCCATACCCACTACAACTGTTTGCCTTGTCTGTTGTGCACTTCACAACAGACAAAGCAAATTAAGCTAAAATGGTCTAAACAGAATGTCAACCTAGTTCCTTAAAGGGAAAAAAAAAAAAAAAAAAACTGTATGCTATCCAAACTTAAGATTCTAGCTGTGGCTGCCTTCATGGAAAGCTTGAACTAAAACTAATGATATCAAAGTCTACATAAATTGATGTTTTTTTTTTTTAAATTGCTTCTGATATTGTAAATATGGGTAGGTGAAGTTGCCTGTATCCATAATACTGTAGTCACAGCATAAGAGCAATACTGTGATTAAAATCAAGGAGCAATATCCATAATACTGGTGGTTACAGTTATCAAAAATATTGCTCTTATACTGAAATGCTAACTTCAGAGCAATCTTTGATTAACCATTTTTTTCTTTATATGACCCACATTTGAGTCAACCACCCATATTCTCAATTACATAAACCTCAATACTTCTACCAAATTTTGCATAAATTTCAAATCATATGTGGCTTAATAATAATAATAAAAAAAAAAAAACTTTAAAATAGAATAAATTAACAGTACTTAAGTTATGATCTTACAGAAAAATACATAAAACAAAATGCAGCATGATTTTATCAGAATCATAATATATTAAAATCTCTTAACTAACACACACGCAGGGATCAAGCAAAACACTAAGCTTTCAGCACTCTTAAAATAAACACCTGAAACATGATATGGCCATAAATACTGGAGTTTCAGCAACTTTTAAAAAAATTCTAGTTTCTGTTACTGACAACATAACATTAAATCCTTTAACTTAGAATTGTAGCTGTCTGCTCTATTAGTAAACTGTTAGAAGCATTCTGGATTATTTAAAATATCAAAAATACCATTGGGCATAAATACAACAAATGTCATTATTTACATTATAGCTATTACAAGATAAGTTCATTTTTACAGGTTCAGTAAAATACACAGATAAGTTTTAATAACTGGTGTTAGTTTTTTTTAAAACTATGACAAAAAAATACCAATAGTCTAAACTATTTCTGTTGAATGAAATGCTTTCAGTTTTAAATAGGTTTTGCACTATTTATGAGTTCAAGGTCCTACTGTTCTTTTTCTCTGGCCTTCTAATTCAGTAAGGTTTTAAAAGGAGCATTTACCATTATTGGCAAGCAAACTGGTTTTGCATTCTATTACTGTAAATAAGGAGGTAGACAGAAAAAGGGCAGAGTACTTGTTCTCTAATGTAGTTAGCTTATGTTCAAAATTTTCTTAGCTCATTATAGAAATGCTTACAGAATTAGAATTCCACCTCTTTGCTCTTATACTGAAAAGCAAGAAAATTCCCTGCCCCCTTACTACTACAAATCTCACTTCAATGCTGGTAAAAAAAAAAAAAAAAAAGCATGTTTCATGGATTTAAAATTAGCCTGTAATGCAAAATTGAACGATCATGAAAAATAATGCATTTACTGCTGGTCAAATGAAAACTTCCAAAACTACTCAATTTTAATTCACTACATGCACACCCTCCACCATCAAAAAGCTTGATTCTGTATGGTGAGGGGGATTAGAACAAAGCCAGCAAAAAAAGTAATTCTGAAAGAGAACAGAAAAGGGAAGCCTCAAAAGTCAGAGCAGAGCACTGTTCTCAAGATCAGCAAGTCTTGCTGTTTACCAAAGGTCACAGACTGGTCTGAGTTTATCACAGGCTGCTAGCAAGCTAAATTTTACAATGGCACAATACAGGGAAACTTTCCAAAGACTATCCAATACGCGTGTATATTTTAGGCTAATACAACGAATTTCCATATATACATAGTGCAATTTAAATAAATTATTTTAAAAAATTATGGTTGGCAATTTAAGAAATTAAGGATCCACTTGGCTGTAAACATCTATAAAAATGCATTATTTTCTATTTGTAAAGGAAAGGAAATGGAACAATGTTGTTAGTAACACACAAAATGTTAACAATTAGTACATCACAATTAGCAGGATAGGTTCTCAAACAGTTTCCTTATCAGTACCCACAAGAATCTCTCAGATTATTATTATTTTTTTTTTTTTTTTCAATTCATTTCAATACTGATCAACAGGTACAAGGTATAATTACCAATAGGCTTTCTTTCCCTAAAAAAAAAAAAAAACCTAACATTCATTTGATTTTAATAAAACAGCATAATATTGTTTCATTAAAATGCACTTTTTTTTGTAGAGTATACATTAATGCCATCAAACTATTTTAATCTCCACTTTGGTATTACTGTTGTAAGGATGGAAATCTTTATTAATGCCTGAAATTTTTATTAAAATCCTATAGAAGTTAATAATACACAAGTTCTACCCAAATCATAAAATAGCATTAGACTAACCTTCAACTAACTTTTTTGCAAAAATTAAAATAAAATTTCATTTATACTTAGTGAAGCCAAGACCAAAAGAGTTTACATCAGTGGTTTTCAACCAGGGTGCTGTGGCACCTTAGGGTGCTGCAACAACATTCCAGGGGTGCCATGTAATTTGGATTTAAGTTACTTAAACTTATTTTTTAAATTTATGTTTATTTCATTATAAAAAGATGTACAGTACTTTAATTTTGTGATAATCTATAATTTATGTTTACTGAGTACCTCTATATAAAGAATAAAATTATATATATCATTTGTATTATGAAATGTAATTTTTATAATTATATTATTGAAATAACTATCATATAACATATATTTTTAATATTACACATACAGAGAGAAAGAATCGGATCTAACAGGCAGAAAATTGAGTAGGGGTGCCACAAAACAAAAAATACTTAGGGGTGCCTTTATTTAAAAAAAAAAAGGTTAAAACCACTGATTTACATCATCATTAACTATTTTATTTCAGCTGATTTACCAATGCAACAGCTAACAATGAACCATACACTTTTCTATGGAGTGTATATGGGCTCCATTTTGCAAATGTGCATCTTCGTGAGTTATCCCATAACCACAGCCAGCCCCCCATCCCACCACAAGAGTTCCATTTATACCTCCATAAACACTACTGTATGACCACATTGGTCAAAAGAATTTAATTAATCATTTTGATAAGAATATTATTATACAGAATTACATTGGCTCAAGCCACGTTCAACTCAACTATATTATCATATTAGAATTCTGCCCAACAAGCCAAATATAAAATTAAACAAAAATAAGTTTTCGCATGCCACAGGGTAGGGGCCGACTAAAATTAGTAAGCAGTCTTTATTGTTATTATAAAAAATAAATGAAAGTAACAATACTTGAAAATTTATTAAGATAACTTTGTTGCTGTATTATTCTAAAGTATTAGCATTAGTAAAGGCATTTGATGCAAGAAAGCAAGCTTATGCAGCATCAGCCAAAAAAAAAAAATTTATCTTCAAATAAAAGAATGAAAATATTATAATATAAAAGCAAAAGTATTATAATACTTTTAATATTAATAAGCCATTTATAGATGGCCACATAACCCTATATTTTCATGTGTACTGCTTGTGGCACACTTAGCACTGGTTCAACAACTCTGATCTAATATCAAAAAATTAGACTGGTTGTTTGAATTAGTAAAGCTAACTACATTCATAATGCATTTTGCAAAAATGCATTATGAATGAAACTTTGAAATTAGTATATATGTGGAGAAAGATCAAAGGATATGTCACCTAAAATGCCATTGTATGCTACTGCTGTTTTGTGACATGGTATATTTAGACATTATCAAGATTTTCATACCATCCCATATGAATGCCTTTTGCATTAAATGGAACTATAACGTCGGCAAGATACTATAAAACTACATGTGTACTTTTGATATTGAGAAGTTTGAAGAACAGTTTGAATAACTGAAAAGAAAGTGGTTATAAATGGCTACTTCTCTGGACTAAAAAGTCTTCAGTGAAGTTCCCTAAGGTATTGAGTCCTTTGTTTCTATGATATTTATTAATAACAACAACGAAAGCATAAGATGTCAAAGTTTGCTGACAGCACAAAGGTTGGAAGTTTGGCAAATGATAAGCAGGGTAAAAATCAGAAGCCATTATAAATCCTCTGCAGGATGGAAGCCTCCTCGACAATTCATGTTGAGGGAAATGGACCATAATCTGCCATGTTGGTCCAGTGTGGGTTGGCAAACTGACCATATTTAGAAGTCAGAGGCTTGAACCCCAATCTACTCAGTGTGCTACCGCACTCCCGCCCCTGACCACTCGAATAAGGAGACCACAAGCAGGGTACATTGTTTTAACAAGACCTAGATAAATCTATTCAACTTGTCTGGAAATTGGCAGTCTGAAGATACAATATTGAGAATGCACATGACTCCTACCTTTAGGGTAAAATGTATCACAGATGGAAATGACTAACAATTATTCCTAAAAGGCAGGAGTTCATGTGCAATCCAATGTGATATCTTATCAGATTGCACAATTAGACACATGCAAACAGCCATATGATGTTTTATCTACAGGAATATATAACATTGCTTAAGCCACTTCTTGAGTACTTTACAGGTTTGGAACACCTATTTCAGGAATGACACTGATCTTCTGGAAAGGTTACAGCAAAACCACAATTTGTTTATTGATACAAACAAGAATTCTTATCGAAAGACTTCAGTTTTGTGGCTGAAAGTCTCAAGAGCAAACATTTTGCATAGTTACTTGCAATGTTATGGCATATCATGGTTACTTGACAGAGTTACTTAACCTACAGGGGACATTAAAAAAAACAACAGCAGCAAAAGTATGGTTGTCTTTATTAACTTTACCAATCAGTTTTTGAGAAAAAGCCAAGAAACAGTTTAAAATGGAAAACTTAAAAAAAAAAAATTCTGAATTCTGATATTATATTGTATAAAAATATCAAATAAACATTACAAAACAGGCTTGTTATTCAAAGAACATGTCAGCAAAAAATCAGGTAGCAAAGCCAAAAATAAAACAGCCTTTATGGCTATTTTATCATTAAATCAGGTAGCAAGTAGGTAACACTAAAAGATACTGAAACTCTATGGAAAGTTACCATAGCAATGGGCATTTTTGGTGTGCATAGTGCTTGCAGCATTTCAATGACTAAACTTTTCCAATTAAAAAAAAAAAAATGGAGATCAAAAGTGAATATCCTACTGAAATAACACTAAAATTTATACTTCATCATCATCATCATCATCATCAGCCATTTTCAATCCACTGCAGGATGAAGGCCTCTCCAGCAACTTTCCAGTTCCTTCTGTTTTGAGCATTGGACATCCATTTACTATCCACAAACTCATGAATTTCATCTATCCATCTCCGCCTTTGTCTTCCGGGTTTTCTTTCTAGCTCCTCTGGATACCATTCTGTTATTTTCTTAGTCCATCTGTCATCATGTCTTCGAGCTATGTGTCCTGCCCAAGACCATTTTAGTTCTTTAGTTTTGATAAGAATGTCCTTTACTTGAGTTTGTTGCCTAATCCATGTGTTTCTCTTCTTATCTAACAGTCTTATTCCCAATATGATTCGTTCCATTCTTCGCTGTGTAGTTCTCAGCTTCTCTTCCATTCTTTTGGTGAGTGCCCAAGTTTCACTTCCATAAGTCATGATGGGGAGTATACATTGGTCCATTATTTTACGTTTCAGACAAACTGGGATATTGCTCTTCAGTATGTGACTATATTTCCTGAATGCTATCCATCCAAAATTTATTCTTCTCTTGACTTCCAGCCATTTATCATTATTACAGCTAATAACTTGTCCCAGATAAGTATATGACTCCACCTTTTCAATTACTGCTCCTTCAATCATTATTTCCCTTTCTGTGGCATACTTGTTCATCATTACTTTTGTTTTAGCCATATTCATCTTTAGTCCAAAATCCTTACTAGCTGTGCATAACTGATTAAGATTTTCCTCTAATTCTTTGGGATCATGGCTTATGACCACAATGTCATCTGCAAATCGTAAATGGTTTAGGTACTCTCCATTCACATTGACTCCTTTCTGCGACCAGTCTAATCTTCTGAAAGCTTCCTCAAGGGCAGCAGTAAACAGCTTCGGAGATATTGCGTCTCCTTGTCGAACTCCTTTCTCAATTTTAAATTTCCTACTGTCTTTGTCTAGTCTAATAAAGGAGGTAGCACTCTCGTATATTTTCTTCAAAATCATAATATATGGGGTATCAATGCCTTGTCTTTCCAGTGCCCGAAACGTTGCCTTATGCTGTATGGAGTCAAATGCCTTTTCATAATCCACAAATGCCAGGCATAATGGTGTTTTATATTCATTTGCTTTCTCCATTAGCTGTGATATTACGTGAAGGTGATCCATAGTTGAGAATCCTGTCCTAAAGCCAGCTTGCTCTTTCGGTTGATTCTCATCCAGTATTCTTTCTAATCTGTTAGTAATGACCCTTGTGAACAACTTGTAGATGTGGGATAACAAGCTAATTGGTCTATAATTTCCAATTTCTGATTTATCTCCTTTCTTATGCAGCAAAACTATGATTGCATTATTCCACTGCTTAGGCGTCACACCTTTTCTAATGCACTTTGTGAAGAGCCTTGCCAGTTTTTGTGTTATGTCTCTTCCTCCCAATTTTAACAACTCTACAGTAACTTCATCTTCCCCCGGGGCTTTCTGATTCTTCATTTTCTTCAATGCATGCTCTACCTCATCAGGAAGAATATTGGGTATGTCGTATGCGTTACTACTTTGCAATCCATCTTCCCCACTGCTGGCATCATTCCCCTGCTCCTTGTATAATTCTCTATAGTAGTCTTCTGCTATTTGAATTATGCCTTCTCTGCTGTTTATAAGTACACCATCACTATTCTTCAGTTTCAGTATCATTTGTCTTTCTGTATTACTGCTCATGGCTGCTGATTTAAATCCTTTGTTTTCCCTTAATGCTTGTTCTACTTTTCTTGTGTTAAATCTTCTTATGTCCTCTCTGAGTCTCTTTCTAATGGCTTTGCATAACTCAGTATACTCAATTTTCTCCCTGTCAGTGTTTTTCTTGCTCTTCATTTGTCGTCTTTGGTTCATCATGACAAGTGTTTCTTGACTAATTTTTTCTTCTTTGGATTTCTGTTTCCCTATAGGTTTCTTGGGCTTTATCACTTTCAGAAAGTTGTAATATTCCTCGTCGATATCTTGGTCCTGAGAAGTCTGCAGAAGCTCAAACTTGTTCTTAAGTTCCAGTACATACTGCTTTTTCTCCTCCTCTGTTATTTCAAAGACCTTTGTATTATTTACTCGAGTCAGTTTTTTCCTTTCCTTTCCTACATCTATATCAAGTGTACATCTTACCATTCTGTGATCACTTCCAACATTTACCTTATTCAGGACGGTAACATCATTCACAATATATCTTCTGTTAGTGAGGATGAAGTCGATTTCATTAGTAGTTAATCCATTTGGACTCTTCCATGTCCACTTTCTGTTCACCCTTTTCTTGAAAAAAGTGTTCATTACTGACAGTCCTTGAGATTCTGCAAATTCCACAAGTCTTTCACCTCTTTCATTTCTTTCACCAATTCCAAAATTTCCTATAGTTCCCCTTTCTGTGCTGTTTTGTCTTTTTCCAACCTTAACATTGAAGTCTCCCATAATAATAGTGTAGTGGGTTTTCTGCTCATCTAGAAGACTCTCAATTTCAGTGTACATTTCTTCAACCTCTTCATCATCATGGCTCAATGTTGGTGCATAAATCATTATAATCTTTAGCTTGTATCTCTTAGAAATCTTGAGTATTAGTCTTGACACTCTTGGTGATGTACTTTTGAATTCCAAAATGTTGTTTTTAAAATCTTTATGGACCAGAAACCCAATTCCACCTTATAAGTGATTCATTTCTTCTTGTTTCAGCCAACCCGATGATATTCCAATTCACATTTTCTAATTCCTTTTCCAGCTCTAATATCCTGTCTTCACCGATGAGTGTTCTTACGTTATAACAGGCCAAGTTCAGTTTCCGTGCATGGCAGCCTGGTCGTACCCAGAGATTCTTAGCACCCTCTGCTTCCACTCTAATCCTCTCGCTGCCGTAAGAGGGAGAGTGAAAGCTGCTGGGGACTGAGGGCCATTTGTTTCGTCGTGCTTTCATATTGCTGGAGGGGTTGGTCTTTTCCTCTTCATGCTGACCAGGCATCTTGAAGAGAACCACTCTACACGTTTGTTGCCACCTAAGTGACGTAACAGGGCTTACCATCGAGAAGGTGTGCATGAGTGGATTTTAGGGAGGCAGGCCAACCGGACTTCTCCTAAATCTTCTGTAATAGAGAGATATTGGATCCATCAGTGTTTTAGGCTGAGTGTCTGATAGCACACAGGATACCTGTTCCCTTCTAAATTTATACTTATGGGATTCTAACAGATATTTAATTTCATCAAGTTTTACTATTATTGTTATTAACCCCACTTGCATGCCAACTAGACAGTTAAGGCTTTGAAAGGCTTCAGTAAATTAAGAGTATAATATATATTTTCTTTCACAAGTGGCACAAACTACAGGATATGCATTTAAATTAACAAAGGATTTTTATTTTCATTAGGCTGATGCTAAGCCAACTTCTTCACAATGATGTCTTTATTAATACTACTTTTAGCATAATTTTTTTCTTAGCCTTGACCAGCAGTGGTGAATGAATCTTTTTCTGCCATTTGCCGAAAATAAACAAACAAAAATATAACAATTTTGTACCATACAGGGGAAGAAAAAAAAAAAAAAAATTTTGCATGACAAGAGGAGTGGGAGAAGCTGGCTAAAATTAAGTGGTCTTTATTGTTATTATAAAAGAGGTTATGCTACTTAATTTCTAGTGGGAACTTTGCTGCTATGTAATTCTGCACACAAATGCTGTTTTTTCATTTCCAGATGTGGCTGATATAAAACAAATATAATATAATAAACCAAATTATAATATAAACTTATGGATGGCTGTAAGCCCATATTTTCCTGAGTGCCACTCATGACATGCACCAATAGTTCATCACCCCTGGCCAAGACTTTTGCCAACATTAAAATGACGGAAAATTAGCTGCCATATTTATAAGATATAGTTATCAGACACTCAGCCTAAAACACTGATGGATCCAATATCTCTCTATTACAGAAGATTTAGGAGAAGTCTGGTTGGCCTACCTCCCTAAAATCCACTCATGCACACCTTCTCTATGGTGAGCCCTGTTATGTCACTTAGGTGGCAACGAACGTGTAGAGTGGTTCTCTTCAAGACGTCTGGTCAGCGTGAAGAGGAAAAGACCAAACCCTCCAGCATATGACAGCACGACAAAGCAAATGGCCCTCAGTCCCCAGCAGCTTTCACTCTCCCACTTACAGCAGCAAGAGGATCAGAGTGGAAGCAGAGGGTGCTAAGAATCTCTGGGTATGACCAGGCTGCCATGCACGGAAACTGAACTTGGCCTGTTATAACGTAAGATCGCTCATCAGTGAAGACAGGATATTAGAGCTGGAAAAGGAATTAGAAAATGTGAATTGGAATATCATCGGTTTGGCTGAAACAAGAAGAAATGAATCACTTATAAGTTTATCAAGTGGAAATCTGCTGTACACCAATGGAAACAGTGAAAGGAGTGAAGGTGGAGTTGGGTTTCTGGTCCATAAAGATTTTAAAAACAACATTTTGGAATTCAAAAGTACATCACCAAGGGTGTCAAGACTAATACTCAAGATTTCTAAGAGGTACAAGCTAAAGATTATAATGATTTATGTACCAACATTGAGCCATGATGATGAAGAGGTTGAAGAAATGTACACCGAAATTGAGTCTTCTAGATGAGCAGAAAACCCACTTCACTTATTATTTGGGACTTCAATGCTAAGGTTGGAAAAAGACAAAACAGTGCAGAAAGGGGAACCATAGGAAATTTTGGAATTGGTGAAAGAAATGAAAGAGGTGAGAGACTTGTGGAATTTGCAGAATCTCAAGGACTCAGTAATGAACACTTTTTTCAAGAAAAGGGTGAACAGAAAGTGGACATGGAAGAGTCCAAATGGATTAACAACTAATGAAATTGACTTCATCCTTACTAACAGAAGATATATTGTGAATGATGTTACTGTCCTGAATAAGGTAAATGTTGGAAGTGATCACAGAATGGTAAGATGTACACTTGATATAGATGTAGGAAAGGAAAAAACTGACTCGAGTAAATAATACAGAGGTCTTTGAGATAACAGAGGAGGAGAAAAAGCAGTATGTACTGGAACTTAACAAGTCTGAGCTTCTGCAGACTGCTCAGGACCAAGATATCGACGAGGAATATTACAACTTTCTGAAAGTGATAAAGCCCAAGAAACCTATAGGGAAACAGAAATCCAAAGAAGAAAAAATTAGTCAAGAAACACTTGTCATGATGAACCAAAGACGACAAATGAAGAGGAAGAAAAACACTGACAGGGAGAAAATTGAGTATACTGAGTTATGCAAAGCGATTAGAAAGAGACTCAGAGAGGACATGAGAAGATTTAACACAAGAAAAGTAGAACAAGCATTAAGGGAAAACAAAGGATTTAAATCAGCAGCCATGAGCAGTAATACAGAAAGACAAATGATACTGAAACTGAAGAATAGTGATGGTGTACTTATAAACAGCAGAGAAGGCATAATTCAAATAGCAGAAGACTACTATAGAGAATTATACAAGGAGCGAGGGAATGATGCCAGCAGTGGGGAAGATGGATTGCAAAGTAGCAACACATACGACATACCTGATATTCTTCCTGATGAGGTAGAACATGCATTGAAGAAAATGAAGAATCAGAAAGCCCCGGGGGAAGATGAGGTTACTGTAGAGTTGTTAAAATTGGGAGGAAACGACATAATGCAAAAACTGGCAAGGCTCTTCACAAAGTTCATTAGAAAAGGTGTGATGCCTAAGCAGTGGAATAATGCAATCATAGTTTTGCTGCATAAGAAAGGAGATAAATTGGAAATTATAGACCAATTAGCTTGTTATCCCACATCTACAAGTTGTTGACAAGGGTCATTACTAACAGATTAGAAAGAATACTTGATGAGAATCAACCGAAAGAGCAAGCTGGCTCTAGGACAGGATTCTCAACTATGGATCACCTTCACGTAATATCACAGCTAATGGAGAAAGCAAATTAATATAAAACACCATTATGCCTGGCATTTGTGGATTATGAAAAGGCATTTGACTCCATACAGCATAAGGCAATGTTTCGGGCACTGGAAAGACAAGGCATAGATACCCCATATATTATGATTTTGAAGAAAATATGAGTGTGCTACCTCCTTTATCAGACTAGACAAAGACAGTAGGAAATTTAAAATCGAGAAAGGAGTTCGACAAGGAGACACAATATCTCCGAAGCTGCCTCTGAGGATTCTTTCAGAAGATTAGACTGACTGCTTTCTGCAACCAATGTGAACAGAGAGTACCTAAACCATTTACAATTTGCAGATGACATTGTGGTCATAAGCCACAATCCCAAAGAATTAGAGGAAAATCTTAATCAGTTTGCACAGCTAGTAAGGATTTTGGACTAAAGATGAATACGGCTAAAACAAAAGTAATGATGAACAAGTATGCCACAGAAAGGGAAATAATGATTGAAGGAGCAGTAATTGAAAAGGTGGAGTCATACTTATCTGGGACAAGTTATTAGCTGTAATAATGATAAATGGCTGGAAGTCAAGAGAAGAATAAATTTTGGATGGATAGCATTCAGGAAATATAGTCACATACTGAAGAGCAATATCCCAGTTTGTTTGAAATGGTAAAATAATGAACCAACACGTATACTCCCCACCATGACTTATGGAAGTGAAACTTGGGCACTCACCAAAAGAATGGAAGAGAAGCTGAGAACTACACAGCGAAGAATGGAACGAATTATATTGGGAATCAGACTGTTAGATAAGAAGAGAAACACATGGATTAGGCAGCAAACTCAAGTAAAGGACATTCTTATCAAAACTAAAATGGTCTTGGGCAGGACACATAGCTCGAAGACATGATGACAGATGGACTAAGAAAATAACAGAATGGTACCCAAGAGGAGCTAGAAGAAAACTTAGAAGACAAAGGCGGAGATGGATAGATGAAATTCATGAGTTTTTGGGTAGTAAATGGATGGCCAGTGCTCAAAACAGAAGGAACTGGAAAAATGCTGGAGAGGCCTTCATCCTGCAGTGGATTGAAAATGGCTGATGATGAAGATAGATGAGTGACAATTAGGAGAAAAAAATCAATACTCAGATCTGTTTTGAATTATAAACATCTAGAATTCCTTGGGAAACCATCTTGTATTACTTAGCAAAAATCTGAAACTCAAGTGCAAATAGCATGTCCTGTATATGTAGGCCCCTTACAGTATCAAATTACAGAATTTTTTTTAAAGATTACAGACAAATAGGGCAAATTACAAAGAGCAAATTAGAAAGCTTTTGATTTAAAAAAAAAAAAAAGTCTAAAAACACAGAAATCAAGTTTATTTTAGGTGCATCAGCAACAGACCACATAACACCACTGCATGTTGTCTGTACAAGTGTTTTCACAAACTGATTTGCATATTATACAGGCTGAAGGGGGAAAAAACCAAATTATTTCTATTCCCTCCCATCCTAGATTGGTTCTCTGCCCCAAACGGAAAAGACCTTTAAAAATTCCTCCAGCCATCAATGGGCTCAATCCAAACCTTTCGAAATGAGTGATAGGTGGTGAAACACTACCATCACAGAGAACTAGAATCACAAGTATAGAAATAATTCAGGATGATATTTCACAGTAGGCACAGAAATCCACAGTTTACATTTGTAAAAATGTTTCAAATCCAGCTATAAAAGCCAAGATTTTTTAAAAAATTTTTGATAAAAAAAAAAAAACACCTCTAAATACACACACTTGCTAAAATGCAGTTTAAAAGTAGCACAAATAACACATGTGAAGAGCACAACATCACAATGACTTTGCCGTATGTTTTTTAAAAAGCCATACAGTGCAGAAAATGAAAGTTAACTAATCAAATAAGCATGTACATTGGGAGTAAGGTATTAAGTTAAGATTTAAAAAAAAAAAAAAAAAAAAAAACTCTTCTGAATGGAATGTAGACATTGAGAATATACTGATAATCCACACTGATTATCAGTGTGGAAACTTTGGGAGGAAACTGTTTCAGTTACGGTTTCGCTCCAAAGAGGAATCTTAAATGTCAACTGCAGGTTAATTATATTAAGCAGTTAAAACTATGTTATCCCAAATATAAAGTGGGTTTTTTTTTTTTTTTTCATTTTTTTTGAGATTACAAATGGCAACAGTTTGGGATGTATTTTATTTCATCCAATAGTGTTCCACTTCTATGGAAAATATAAGTGACAAGAAATATCATCAGGTATAAAAATTATAATGAAAAGCAAATTTCCCACAAAAGCTTGAAGGTTTTAGCTATTTAGGATTAACGATTTCCAAGGAAACCAGTCAACTTTCAATAAACATTTGCTTCATAAAGATTGAAAATACTATTAACAACTTAACAGAAACAGTTTATTCAAGGAACAAAATCACTTCAGCAAGTTGAATTAGTTTCATAAGCTCTTCAAGTTGCAAAATATCTAATAACACTACCTGGCAGAAGGCCCTGTAATGGCAACTAATAAGAATAAAAAGTGGCTTTATTATTCATGGCTTTAATATGAAGTAAGTCAATTTCACAATATCCTGAAAATCCTTATCTTTACACAAACCAGCAGTTTACACCTTCTATGATATGATTTAAGTTCATGTACATACTGAACATTTTCTGATATCACGAGATTTGTTTGGTATCTCTCTTTCACGTGGCCTATCACCAAATAAACACTGACCAGGTTCAGGTCAAGCTACTTAAATTACAACAAATAAGAAAGGGCAAAAATAAGATAACAGCAACTCCAATGAAAAGACATTTCAAAAGAAATTTTAAAAATGTCAAATGTTTTCAATATAATGAAATATTACATCACTCTGATTGCACAACATAAAGTAACTTCACAGATAAAAGGTTATATATTCTTTTAGTGATGCCTCATTATTAGCAATATCCAGAGTATCAACTGCATCTTTCTAGATTAATTTAATTTGTATTTAAAGTTTGTTATGAAAAAACTTCTAAATAAAAACAGAATAAGTGTCATTATCATTAAAATTATGCTTAAGAAATGTATAATTATTTTATATCATGAAAGGCTTAAAAAGAAAACATGACTTATGGATAGGCAACCAGACTATAAAACCTCAACAAAAAAACCATATAGCATAGTTTTGGGGAATCTACATAAGGCTATGCAACATTAACATGCAAGTTGCAGTGAAATTACTCCACAACATTCAGTCCAAACCAAATTGCTAAATACTATTCACTTCTAATCCTTTTCCTCTTTCTTTACATCCCAAAACCACTGATATTCCTTAGAAATATCTTCTTGAAGAGACAATATTCTTCTAAGGAAGACCTCTGCAACTAATGGTAAAAATCTAAACAAGACTTTCTTCTGTGGTTATCATAACCACGGTAAAATATCTTCATTCATGAAAACATGCTTTCCACTGTTACAAACAGAAGCCAACTAGCACTACCATAACTGCCTAAGCAACTTATAACTCTCCTATGGAGTGAGGGAAGGGAGAGTAGTTAAGTCTCCAAGTACTGACCACACAAGTTGAATTATGTCTGTACAAATGTGTTTGAGCCAATTTACCTTATATGAGGCTGAAAAAAACCCTGGTATGCATCACGGAGGGAACCCTACTCCTGCCATTTGAGATAATTTACCTCAACCAAACTGAATATGCCTCAACAAATTCTTCCAGTCTAAAAGGTAGACACTTAGAAACTAGGCTGCCTAATTTCCAGTAACCAGTGATGACAAACAGCTTAAATGGCCCATGCAAATTACCATTATTCTACTTAAAATGGTCTAGGCCTGAGTTTTGACAAGACCTTATTAAACCTCAAACTGGCCCTTTTCATCATCTACCCATCAGCCTTCTGCATGTGACCCCGATGAATAAAGTGATCAGATTTTCTGTAACACAAACCAGGACACCCTCTGTAAAGTGGTGAGTAAAAAACAAAAACTCGCAACTTTGTGTACTCATACAGAAAACTATCTTAACTGTAAAAAGAACTGGCATTTCTGGTGACATTTTGCAATTGCAAACACTCTCCATAGTAATTAATATTACACTAGTTTTAACAGTTTCTTGATCATCAAGATCAAATCAAATGCCACAAGCATTATAAAATTTCATTCCACAAATATCAAATTGCACTTCATGTTTATGTCATTTTCTCAATAAAACTGAATTTTTTTTTTCCCCCTGTAAATCAGTTTTGAATTTGTATGGCTTATTGGGAGCCATAAAAAATGATAATTTAGGACTCCGTTAAATAATTTATAACCTCACTCACTCTTAACTGAGAAACAGCTATCTGATTAGTGGCTACTGAGCATGAACAAAGGGAGACCACGCCTTGACAAAAAAATAATTTTGTTACTTTCCTTCTATTTAAATTATTTATTGTAAAGGAATAGCCATTTGCAGTGCTGTATCATTCTGCATTATTGCAAAGCACTGTAAAAAGAGTTCCTGCATCATCACAAGGAAAAACCAGTATGTGAGGTTTTACTTAATTGTTCAGGCCACCAAGACAAGTGCTATTCCTGTCAGACCAGAACATATGATCACTTTAGTAATGAAATGAAAGTCATGCAGCTCATTCCTGTGAGGCTGCAACAGCAACTCAACATCTTCCACACTGTCCTCTTAAATGCAGCACTATTGGCCAAAACTGATATCAGTGATCACAGCTAGCATGCTTTTCAAATGCTATGAAGTTGTTTATGACATCTGGCCACAACTTATGCCAAACACTGTTCACACAGAAATATCTTATCAGGCCTCAGTATTAATGATGACAATCATTATGTTATACACTGAGTGATCACTGAATTATGACCACCTACCTAATACTTCGTAGATCCTCCTTTTCCCCTCAGTACAGCAGCTATCCGAAGTGGCATTGATTCAACAAGATGTCAGAAGCGTTCAGGAGGTAGGGCCAACCAAGCTGTGTAATGTGGCTAACAACAATGCAGGTATGGAGGTGATTGGTGTATCCAGACGCCTGATATGCCTTTCCATAGTGTCCCACAAGTGCTCTATGGGATTGATATTGGTGGAGTTCGGGGGCCAATCAATATGCTGGAAGTCAGAACTGTGTTCCTCAAACCATTCCTGCAGATCAAGTGCCTGATGGCTCGGCGCACTGTCATCTTGGAAGATACCATCGCCATTCGGGAAAAAGTGTAACATAGCAGGGTGTACACAGTCAAGCAGTTGACAAAAGCAGAGACCACTGATACATTGTTCCACATGCACCAGGGGTCCAAGTTCCTGCCAGTGAAACATGTCCCACACCATACAACTGCCTCCGCTGGCTTGCATTTTTGAAACCATGCATGATGGATCAAGAGCCTCATATTGTTGACGGCAAATCCGTACACTACCATCCACGGTGTGGAGTAAATAACATGACTTATCCGACCAGCACACCTTCCAGTCTTCTAATGTTCAACCTGCATGCTCTTTGCACCAGGTGAGTCTACGCCGATGAACCTTCGTTAGGAGAGGATACTGTAGGAGTCACCTGCTGGTATAGCCCATACGTGCAACGCATGGTCATGCCAGATATTTTTCCAGGTTGGCCCGTGTTGTATTGGGTAGTCAACTCTTCAACAGTGCTGTACCTGTTTGAGTCATTGGACCCAGTGCTCACCTCTAACATCAACCTTTCGCTGACCTTTGCAGTTTTGCCGTCAGGTTGTTGTTTGACCATTTTGATGCCAGTCCTGGTATACTTTAACAACGGTGGCTCTTGAACACCACACCGGTTCAGCCGTTTGGGAAATCGAAGCACCAGCTCATAGAGCTCCCACAATCTGTCCTTTATCAAAGTCCGACAAATCCTTCCCTTTACCCATCACGCTCAGAATTTTACTACCTGCCGAACCACTGACACCTTATCTATGCTACGTAGGTCGACTAACTGCGCACTCTCGTACCTCACATGGTCAATGGGTCACATTCAGTTTTCATAGGGG
Source organism: Mastigoproctus giganteus (assembly GCF_048544385.1). Taxonomy (NCBI): domain Eukaryota; kingdom Metazoa; phylum Arthropoda; class Arachnida; order Uropygi; family Thelyphonidae; genus Mastigoproctus; species Mastigoproctus giganteus. The sequence goes on from NC_143575.1 coordinate 13,166,599, forward strand.
TATAATTCAGTGATCATTTAGTGTATACCTTTCACCAATCAGTCCCTCATAGATCATATCTTTCCAATCAGCGTCCTAACTGACTGAAAGTAGATAGTAAGCTTTAAACACAGCAACAGCACTCTGATCTATGGGATGCAGAATAACTGTGGTGGCAGATAAACAACCTCAACTAATAGGTCAGTTCTGTGTATGTTGAAGGTTTGTGTTTGGTCTAGGGCATTGTCCAGAATTAACAACTCTTACTTTTAACCATAATTCATTCACTGAAAAGAATAACTTAATATAGGATGGAGATAACTTGCAAATTGAAACACTTCGCTATGTTGATTTTGAAATGGTTTACAAAACCGGGATAACAAAACTTAAATTTAGAGGTACCACGTGTTCCAGTCCCACTCTGTCAGTCATCTTCGGTGGATTTAGAAAGAAAAAATAAAATAATAATAAGCTTGATATGCCTTCATCAATAAATACTGAAAACAGTAAGAGGTAGTCCACTAATAACTTCAATCCAAGAAGAGCAGTGTCCATTTATAATCACTACCTTCTGTCACTCAACCATCTCTTTATCCATAGTAGTAACTGCCCCCCAATGGCACACTGTTCCAATTTGTGCCGCAGTCTTTATGTGTAATAATGTCAAAAGCTTCACCGAAATCTAAGTATATCAGATCAAAATTATTTATGTTTCCGTTGTTAGTCAGCAGCTAATCAGACTGTCATACAAGATCACCCCTTAAACTCTTAATTCTAAATCCATTGAAGGAAACCCACAAAGGGTCAGAATAAGGGGTATCAATAAATTGAAAATTTAAGTTTATTATCCTAGTTTCATAAATCAATTCAAAACCATGGCAGTGAAGCATTTCCTTTTGCAAGTTATTTCCAATCCACTTTTCTTGCAATAATTCTTTAATAGTTGTACAGAACTAATGCAGGAACCAATTAGTAAAAACATTCAGTTGCCTAGTCTACAGTTTAAGTACCTGATGACAGGCAAGTATTCCTTGATATAACCCTTCATAGCCCATGTGTAGCAGAATGGTACAAGAGGGTTCTTTCGCTTCACATTTCCCAAAGGAGTTCAGGACTGCTAAGGAAGAGTTCAGGCCATCTTTGGATGCCACTGTTGTTTTTGTTATTTATATAGCACATTAGCAGCAGGACTATACCGCATTGTGTATTATGTCTGCATGCGTTCACTTGCACAATTTGCATGTTGTTCCGTACTTCCTCAGCTTGAGACTGACAAAGCCTTTAAGAATTTTTCCAGTCTCTAACAGAACATGAATCCTGACCTCTCCACATGAGTAACAAGTATCAAAATCACTAGTGTCATGGAGGATGCTTTAACTGCCTTAAAACCAGAAGTATGCTACTCCTTAAAAAAAAAAAAAAAAAAAACACTTTTCTAGGAGAAATTCTTCCTTAGAAGAGAAACTCAGGTGAGGGTATTTTCTAAAAATAAAAAAAAGTCCTGTCTAATACCCATTAAAAAACAAGATTTAGATATCATGAACCCCACTCTACTAATGTCCTGAAGGTGTCAGAAAACTCATCTGTTGCTTTCTTATCTCCACTGGAAGCGTCTCCAGAGTGAATACTATAGAATTTAAGCAGTCCTCTTAGTGATTAAACAATCCTTGACAATCTATAAATGTTTCTTTAGTGGATTCCTCCTCCTACTTCTTCAGCTCAAAAAATAGAAAGCCTTTGCTTTTTGGCATAATCACTAACCGGCTCAGGGGCATGACAAGCTGATTCATATGTTTTGCTCATGCTGTTAAGTCCTCCATAAACAGTGCTTCTGTAATCAGTTAGCTTAGCAGTAGAGACTGGAGTAGCAGACTCACCTGATGTTATAATCTTTTTCATAATTGTCCTACAGCGGACTTGCTAAAGCCAATTTATGCCTCCAGTGCATAGGTGCTATATATATATATATATATATATATAAAAAAATATTAATTTTACCTCCAGACATTTGTATAAAAAAAAGTTATGAGAATCCTACTGTCTTGAAACTTGATACTAGGTTAGCAGTTACGTGTCTCAATTAAACAAATTGTCTGTCCAACATGTTTTTTTACCTCCAGGATGATACTTTTTATGCTACATTTTTAATTCACTTGGGCATTATAACATGCTTCTGTTTAGTAGCCATATTAATCAATTATCCTTTTTCAAATTTTATCACTTAAAAAGGGTCTGCAGATAACTAACCAAGCCTGAGCAACTAGTAATGGCGAGGCACAGACAGCAATACGACTGGTTTGTAACAAGAGTGCTTATCTGCATAGCAGAACTGATTCAATCAGGAATTACATGTTTAATGAACTTAATGTCCATTAAACATCATATGTAACTGCACCACAATGAACCTACATATAACGTAAAGAAAGGTATAAGCATATATATAAACCCCATTCATTTCTCTATTAAAAATTCAAGAAAAAGAAATTTTACATCCCTTTTTCTCTTGAAGCATCAATCCATACACAGAGATCCTAAACTGATTTTGCAATTTATCCTTGACAATCTAAAAAACAGGAGAAAAATTAAATAAAATAAGCTAAATGAAATAATTTAAAATGAAAATATGCTAAATTCCTAAATGTTTAGAGCAGCTGTAGGCTGTGAATATTGATATTTCTTGGATTGTTTTAATTTACTGCAAAGGCAAGTGTGAAGGCATTATGCCAACTATGGAAGTGTTAGCACATGATTTTCAATGAGGGATACATGTATCCCTTAGAGTACAGAAAAAGGCAGTGGTAGCAAGCAGATGAAAAAAAATATTTTTAAAACTCTCAAAGTCATTGTATTTACTTTTACACAATGAATGAATATAGTTTTTTTTTTCAGGAAGGCTAAGTTGTGATAGGACTAAAGTTATTATGGTACAAAGGGATACAAGAGACTAGGGATAAATATCTTAAGTCTGCTAAAAATTGTTGAGTGAAGTAGCCAGGAAATTAAAACAAGGATTGCAATGGCCATGACAGCATTTGCAAAGAGGAGGCAGATATTTAGAGGAAAAAACAATTAGTGAGTAAAAGAGGTTAATTAAATGTTTTTTTAATGGAGCAACATAGTTTACAGGGCTGAGACATGGGCACCAAAGGAGGGTATTAGAAGAACAAGATTTTGAAATGTGGGTGTGGAGGTTTGAAAGGGTGAAATGAAAAAAAGAAAGTTAGAAATGAGAAAGTATTAAAGACAGAAGAAAATAGTATAATGAACATAAGGAAAAGAAAGAAAACTGAATTCCAAGTGGGAGAGTTTAAGAGATAACTGATGGGCAAGAGACCAAGAGGAAGGGGAATTAGAATGTTGGATGGTTTTGAAGGCCAATGTGTATTATAGGCTGAAGAAGAGGGGCTAGAGACAGATGAATTCTAGCTATCATTGATCTGCCATATGGCAAAGAATTTGACATAAGCTGATCTTCTAAAAATAGGCAAAAAACCAGTGTTAAAATTTACTATTACATTATATAATTATAAATGTTTAGCACCCTCCCCCACTTATTCAGGAGCACCTGACAAATAACCCCAGAAAAATTTCTCCCGTCATCAAAAGATACATCCATCTGGATGCTTTTAAATCTTTTGCAACTGCAAAACCCATTTGAAAATCCAAATATCTTCAAGAACAATAATTAGTTATAAAGTCCTTATAACTCTTAACATAAGATATTTGCAGAAGACTGTTAGTAAGTAGTCAAAGTAGTTTTTACTTATTCACTTTAATTTAAAATGCACTTTTTGATGCATGGCTAGTGGGAATTATGAACAAAAACTGTAATTAATATAAACATACAAAACATTCAGAACCCCTGGGTTACAGAAACACAGTGAAAACCAATACTGCAGCCTTTCTCCAAGTACACCTAAATCAGACTCCAGACTTCATATTAATCAATGTCTCCAAAGCATGGAGGTAGTTTTAGAGAGGATATAAATACTATGATTTACAATATACAATTTTAGTGAACCAGGCTACAAGAAACCTTGATACAATTTGACCAAATTTTAGATGAACCAAAATAATTAGGAAACCAATTACAGAATAAATAATCCAACAAATCATGAAAGTTGCTAACTGGAGAGGGAATCATAAAATCTTAAAATGGCACCGAAAATAAAGAATTTAACATGTAAAAGACATTTTTATATAACTGGTTGTTGGCTAATATATAGTCTAAGACTATTTTATGAACTTGAATTCTACTTTTTTTTAGTGATACTAAGACTTTTTAATTATTTTTCCGTTAACTTCACTAATGTGAAGTTTTTCCTGTAATATGTGGATGGAGGTTACGCAAGTGTGGACTATTATCCTGATTATCAGTATGTTTTATTTCCAATATGGTATATTTGTTTAGCTGCAGAAATTGCTTAGGTACCATTCTGAAGATTTTACAGTTGTAGCATATGAAATTTGACAAGCGTTTTGATATCTGAAGTCAAAAAGAATTAGTTGGAAATTTTTAGATGGCTTTTAAAATTAGGTTAAGCCACATGAAGCTGAGTGGACACGTCATTTGTACGTGCACACAGGAAAAATTCAGAAATCACGAAATTCTTGCTACACCGACAAAATTAGTAATTCCAATTATTTTCTGCTTACATTTTAAAAATGACCACCTTTTTCACTGCTTTCTTTTTGCCATGAGGCTACGAGACTAAAAAAAAAAAAAAAAAAAAATTTAACTCACATAAATCTTGATCTTATTAGTGTTAACCATGGATTTTTACTTTCTACATCATCTGGAAAGATTCATTTTATTTTCTTTAACATGATTAAAGTAAATATTTAAAAGAAAAACACCCTTTCTTCTGATATTTTTTTTCTTGTTCGCATTAAGACAAGCAAGAAAAGAACTGCTATCCGACCTACCTTCAAAGACTGCGGGAAATAAAAGTGCATTGCCTATAAACGAATAAAGCGAAACAAATCGGTATTTCTTAATACACTCTCTTTCTTAAAGAACTACGCGATCGCGAAAACCATTTACTGTCATCCACCTCAACAAAATTCGGCTTCCAAGTACAGTTACCAGCAGTTTAAAAGTATTTTCGCAATTGCTGAAGTACTGAGAAGCCACATTGGCAAGTGCGCGCAGAGGTTATGAACTATTCGAAGAAGCCAATGAGAAGCGATTGCTGTTTTCTCGGATACGTTTCTTGCTCTGAACAGCATGAGCTCGAGATTTATGCTCGAATTTTTAGATTGTACACAATTTTTTTCCATTTTGTTTTATTATCTCATTGCTGCGCACCTTTATTTAGTGATATATTTTTTTTTTATCTGCAGACAATAAACTAGAGATGTGCGCAATCTCTTGGAGGAGAGTACATGTTCAAATACTAAGGGTCGCCATTCGCCTATTCTGCAGGAGGCAAAAACAGACTCATGCACGTGATTCATATTATCTTATCCCCCCCCCCCCCTGATTGTATTGCATGAATAGCGCCAGTGATTCATCTGTCAATTGCCCCTTTCATGTGATCAAATAAAAAAAAATCCTTTTTATTCCTCCCCCCCAAATTTGGGTCTGTATTCCACAGTGACGCAATACTATGAGGAAAATGCCGCAGAGTACACGTGTACATTTATAACAAAATTCTGTGTGCATTTTTATCAACATCCATAATTAGTATGCACAAGGAGGGGCATGGGTGACCAAATTTGCAGTGTATCCGCAACTTCCCGCGGACAATGGAAAGTCGCGTGGTCAATTCCCGCCACTATGGTGATGATAATTTTCACGAATATTTTCTCGATTTTTCAATCATGAAAAAATGGTCGAGTTCCCTCGAAAACGTAAAACTCGACCTTTGTACACAACATATTCAGACAATTACGCATGTACAGTATGAAGTTGCGGTTTCAGATTTGGTGTTATATTTCAGGCGCGCGGATACATGAAACCTCCTCCTCGGAGTAGATTTAGGTTTGCTAGTAACCGGAAGAACATCCAGTCAGGTATGTTACCAGGAATTTAGGGAGGAGGAAGAGGGGGAGAGAGGAGGGAATAAATGTTTTTTAAAAGAAGAAAATTAACAATTATTCATATCACGGATGACGTAAGTGCTAATTTTTCAATTGACACTAACCCATCCGGTCATAAAACCTCATGGCACAGGCAACCTCGTATAGAAAAAAAAAAAAAAATAGTAAATATGTTCATTAATAAATATATTTATATAAATCATTAATTAATTTAACGGCAATACAACGAATGCTTTCCATTCAGGGTAAACAGTATTTGAATATCGTATTAAATAGAATATTATTAAACCGGGGATGGGGGGGATTTATAAAATTTTGGGCTGCCCTAGAAAAATACTTGTAGACAGAGATGACGGAGAAATTATTAAAATAACGAAACTAGAAACTATCAAAGTACAGGTTCTAGACAATATCTTTAATCTCAGATTTCCTATTTTTCTAGGAAAAAATTCGCCCTGGGGAGAGAGAGAGGGAAAAAGAGGGGCATGGAGCAACATGGCCTTAGTTGCCGATGCTCCTAAAATCCAATAACAACAACAACTCAATTCGTTTTCCCTTGAGGTGGATTTTAATTTTCGGGAACAGAAAAAAGTCGCATGGCGCCAATCTATTGCATAAGGCGGTGCTCCAATGTTGTGATCTTGTTTTTAGTTAAAAAGACTCTCACTTTCACAGAGGAATGGCACTGTGCTTCGTCACGATGAAAAACCATCTGTCAAACTTGTTCTTATTGTTTCTTTGTGAGTGTAGCTGTTTTGCAATCAGTGGAAATGGTCATCGGACAGTCTTGGTGCATGATCTCTCGAATTTTTTCAACATTCTTGTCTTCGAGTCTTGTTTTCCACCCGGTGTGGGCAGGACAGTGACGCTACCACTGTGCTACTCGCGTAGACTGAAGAAGTTCTACAAAAGAATAGTAGTGTGGAATGATAAGAGAGGTAAGGGTGTAACTGAATAAAGGAAAAATAATGGGAAAGGTACAGACTATCGCGAGATACTGATTGTAAGCGTATATGTAACAAAGGCACTGAGGGAATAAGATAGGTGAAAGCTGAGTATCAGAAAGATCTAAAAATGGAGACAAAGATTTCTTTTCATACGTGAATAGAAAAGAGGAAGTAATTGAGATAGGCCCCTTACTTTATCGAAATGGAAAAGTGATAAAGAGTCCAGCAGATGATTCAAATGTGTAGTTTACAATGATCTTCACAACTGAAAGACCATTAGAACCATGAAGGAACAGTGACTAGGGATGAGACTGCTGTAAATTAAGTGACATACCAATTTTAGAGAACAATCTATGCAAAAAACTACCGAAGCTATGCGAAGGTAAGGCTCTAGGAATGGACTGCATACATCGTGTTGAAATGTATGAGCTCTGACTATACTGCTTTAAATTGCAGAGTTTTAAAACATTCCTGGTACAGCGTATGATCAATTTGTCGCTGAAATCCATCAGATTGTGATTAGATACCAAGCGAAGCGTGGAACACTGAAGTAGTCATTAGCCAAACTCCAATAAACTCAGCCCTATACAACCACCTTAAAAAACTAGAGAAGCAACTGAAGACAACTGTATCCAAACTGCGATCCGACTTACCACAGAATAATGCGAGTGCCCACTGTAATTGATGTTCGATATCCTAATTCTGTTTTGCTGTAGCGCAAGTGTTGTGTTTATGTCTACAGAAATATCGGTGCACAGAACGATTTGCAGGTTGCATGAGATGAAAAATTCGGAGTAATTCACAGGAAACCATACTCCTTCTGCCTGATATCGGCTAATTATCGCCTTGATTGAAGAGGGTTTCGGAAGTCCTTGAGTCGCCCTAAGCAGACACCAGAGCAACGTCTCTTTCTAGCAGTTTACCAATGATTTAGGTATACTCAACCATCGAGAAAGAAAAAAAGGAAGGGGGAGAGGAATTATACTTAGAAAGAAGCATATAAAATCTAAGGCAGTGCATCCAGTTGACGTGGGTGACCAGTACAATGTTGAGTCAGTTTCGTGTGACCTGAAAACAAAAACTATGACGTAGTGAGTTTCATGCATTAAGAACATCCAGATAAAGAAACCAATAGGTGACAGGGATAATAATATATTGGTGTCGGATCTACTTAAAGATATAATTACTGTAAAGGGAAGGGATTTGCTTTCGTAAAGGAGACAACACCAGTCTTAAGACAGTTTTTAAATCCTTTCAGTGAGACCAAATTACGTTACCAACAGCAAATTCTAAATGGGAAGTATTCAGGGAGGTAGCTGAAGAAGCTACTAGACTTTTAATACCAACTAAGAGGCACTGTTCAAGGATTACACTTAAACGGATGTCAGATAAACTAATGAGACTCGTGGCAGAAAAGAAAAATACACAGGATGCATATAAATTATCAGGTGATACAGATGTCTTCAGCAGATATCAACTTGTCTGCAGTCAAGTCACAAAGAAGAGTCTGCAGCTAACACAGATTAAGAAAGCATCTGCAAAGATCACAAAGAAAGGCAGCAAAAACTTCGTAATTTATGTAAGGAACGAGGAGAATCACAGTGGTCTGCTAGATATGAGTGGTTCAACTGTTGATGATCCTGCTCTGGTTGTGGACAATTTAATAGATATTTTACATTTACATATCAGGAATTTTTACGAATGGGATTACCAGAAGTTTATCACATTCTAAGACGGAGCTAAACAACCTTGTGATAACTAAATGAAAGCGGAAGAGAAATTGTTGAAACTAATCATAACTAAGGGGTATGGGGTAGTGGGATCTATCCAATTATATTAAGGAAGGCAGCAAAAGAGGTAATTCAGGAGAGGTTCCTATGGGCTGGAGATGTGCGAATGTAGCCCCAATTTACAAATGATGACATGAGCAATCACAGACCTGTCAGTATGAATTCCGTTCCAGAGAAAATTGTAGAGCCACTGATTAAAGAAGTTGGTTTGTTGGTTGGTTGTTAAGTGCACCAACGACTTAAGCCCTAATTGCACCATATACCAGAAGGTTATAAAATAAGTTTCCCTATTTAGGAGGCTCTAGTGGCAAGACGGTTAGAGTTAGCACTGTTAAAATCGGTGGATAAGTCATTTAGGATATGAGGAAGCGATTTATAGAAGAAAAAATATTAGTTCAAATTTCTGCCACCAGGGGTAAAACGGCGCTGCTATTTTATGTAAAATTTGTCACTTACTTCAAGACGCTGCTTACGCAAATGATATCCTGTTATATGAAAGTAGAAAGACCAACCCCACCATCAATAACCATTATGGCTCTTACAAAAAAGGAACGTGCTCTTTTAGTAAAACTGTTTTACCAGAATAATAGTAATGCTTATGCAGCACTACATGAATATCGGAAACTTAAAAGGTTTGCGTAGAGGACCTTTGGCATCAGTGGGGCTTTGAAAACTAATAAAGAAATTTGAAGCAAACGGGGAGTTAGGTGTAATTCCAGGCAGGGGACGACCATGTATCGATTGGAACAGAGGTAGTGGATGAAGTGGCGGTTGCAATGGTCAGAATGCGAAACACTACCAGTCAGTAGTACCTGCCAGAGGTGTGTCAAGAGATTTGAATCTTCCCTGGTCTACTGTACGTAAAGTGCCTCGAATAATTTTATGCTGGTTCCCGTACAAGATTCACATAGTGCAAGAAGTAGTCTTGTGATCAACAACAATGAATAGACTTTGCTCTACGATTTCTGACTCATATGGAACTTGACAACACAGGGGAATGATCTTGTAGTCTGATGAGGCACATTTCACTCTTCATGGGGCTGTAAATCCAGAAAACTGCCAAATATGAGAACTTCTCGTCTATCAGCTGTGCATGAAAGACACTACAAAGTCCATACGTTACAGTATGGTGTGGATTCACAGCACAGTTTATAATCGGACCAGTTTTCTTTGAAGAGTCTACACCGCATGGCCCTGTAAGGTGTACGGTAACTAGTGCACGGTACTGCACTCTTCTAAGAGATCACATTATTCCTGCTCTGCAAGAAAGGCAATGCTTGGAGATCGTAGTGTTCATGCAAGATGGTGCACCTCCCCACATTGGTTGACAAGTGAAGGAACTGCTCTGTTCAACATTTGGAAATGATCGCATCATTTCTAGAGACTTTCTGCAGTTCTGGCCAGCCTGATCACCAGATCTCAATCCCTGTGATTTCTGGTTATGGGGATACCTGAAAGGCAGTTTACCGTGGTGGCATACAGACACTTTTCGATTTGAAAGCAAGCATTAAACATCATGTAGCCAACATCCCCAACAAGATGCTACACGAAACATTGTCGCACGCAGTCCTCCGTTTTCAGAATGTCATCTCAAATGAATGAAAGCACATAGAACAATATCTGTAGATTTCTAAGATATTAAAATCTAATCTTAAGTGAAGTATTCCATCTCATGTTTACGGTTCCAATTTCTCCCCTTGTGGCAGAAATTTGAACTAAGTGTTTTCTTTTACAAATCACTTCCCCATACCCTAAATGTCATAACTCACCAATTTTCACAGCACTATCTGTAACCGTTTTGACACTAGGGTCTCCTGACTAGGGAAACTTATTTTATAACCACCCAGTATATTAGGTCTGTAATATGCTTGTATTCTGTAGTCGATTTGCCTGTACAAAAAACCAATTGCCTTGGGAAGAGAACCCTCACCTGAGACCGACTAACTCCGCCATGTTGTAAAAAAGCCTATAAAAATTCCTCGAGTCATTGACGGGATTCGAACTCAGGTCTTTTCCACCAGCAAGTTTGGGGGGTGGCGGTGATTTTACCAACTATGCTATCCACAACAGTGGTTAAAGAAGAAATGCAGGATCATTCGACACGAATTCATTTATACTGCAGTCAAAGAATCAATTCTCTAAGGGACAGTTCCCCTAGAGAATTCTCTAAGTGACAAAAAATACTTTTGACATCATATATGAGGGGTGATCACTTAATTTGTGGACTGGTGCATGATATCTTAATTGTCATCTGAATCTTCTGTGGATTTCTCCTCAAAATACTCTAACTTTACACACTTTCACCACCATCTATGATGGTGGTGAAAAAACCATGCATTAAATGCTTCTTGCAAGAAATTTTTTAAACATTTTTCGGTCTCTTTTGGTTATGTTCAAAATTCAGTGCTCCATACTTCTTTGTATGACCCTCAGTCTTTGTAAATATTTGACATTCAATGTCTATCTTTCACAATATGTTAGGACAGGGAGGATACACTGATCAAATACTTTTCGTTTGAGACAGAGTGGAAAATTTGTCTTGAAGAATATATTATTTCCAAATGCTTGCCATCCCAATTTTATGCACCGTTCAATGATGTTTCTATCTGTTGAAATTTCTTGTCCAAGATAAACATACCTTTCCACTTCTAGTTCTTATCCATTGGCCATGATTTTTTTTAGTCTGGTAAATTTATTGCACACAACCTGGTTCCTTGATATTCATCTTTAAACCGAAATTTTTGCTTTCATGCTGCAATTCTTCCGGTTCACTGGCAAAGAGAATGATATCATCTGCAAATCATACGTGATTCAAGAGATCTCCATTTATCTTGAGTTCTTTATTATCTCAATTTAGCTTGCAAAAAATTTCTTTAAACAGGCAGAAAATAGTTTTGGGGAGATTGTGTTTCCTTGTTGGATGCCTTTTTCTATGTTGATCTGAACTTTATCATTGTTAACTCATATCGATGCAATCGCCTTTTCATATATTGATCGGAGAATATTGATGTAAGCTCTGTGTACACCTTGGTTGATTAGGGCATCGATTATTGCTTGTTTTGTGACCGAGTCGAATGCTTTTTCATAGTCAATAAAGGCTATACATAATGGAAGGTTGTATCCATTATACTGCTCTATAACTTGCTATACTGTTTGGATGTGATCCATTGTACTTAAGCAGCCTCTGAATGATCACAAACGCATAATAGCACTTAATTTTATATAAATTTAGATCTAAAATACATTTTCATAGAAGAGCTGGCACAGTAAACATTAGACATTTTTTCCTAATAATTTCATTTTATATCCATTCATATGTATAAGTTACTTCATTCCCATGATCGAAGTCTTTCTCCTTGACCTTGGTAGACAGAATGCAGTGCAGAAAACAGATAAGAACATGTGTTTCACCATCAACATTGCGGTCTAAATCATAAGTTAGTGTTTTTTTTAATTTCATACTGATCGTGTTATATAATGACACATCTTTTTTGAATTTGTATTGTAAATAAAAAAGTGATAATTAAAGATGGAATGAAGCCACAATAGTACATTATGCCATTGTTGTCTGTAGAACTTTCTTGTTGTCAATTTAGGTCAAAACAAAGTGCAGATTTCGTCAAATGAGTGACAGAAGGTGATATATATATCGTGCCGAATGAGCTGCCACGTGATCTGTGGTCATGTGCATCATCAGTCTATTCATCAGTCATATTCTTGTTTATACTGTCACACGACTGCCAGGTCAGAAGAATTTACAATAAATCACAAATACGACTGTTAACCATATTTGGCAGTCACATGAGATTGAACCACAGTCCACCCAAAAACAAATCGACCACAGAACAAAATATATATGGCACAATATGGCCAAAACTGCTGATGCGCCTAAAGCTCCTACAACCCCCCCCCCCCAAAGTTACTCCCAAAGTATGTTCTGTTTCATTATATAAAAGTCCCACGCGTGAAAATTGCTTCAAGAATTTAACTGTACCAATTATTTCTCAGTAAACTGACATGTGGCCAGAGCTGGCCCAAACATTTGTGGGGCCCTGGGATCCCCTGCAAAACTTATAGAGGGTATTTTTGTAATAGCAATGTTTTAAATTTTTATTTTTTCAAATTTTATAGTGTTCAAATTTTACAGCTCTTGAAGTAACGATAATGTGGGTAACAAGATGTTAAGACAGCAGTAGGCTCATGGATCAGCAGATGATATTATTTAGACCATTTGAGCACAGGGAGGGGGGGGGGGGTCCTGTTCGACAGAACTGGTTAAACATGCTTGTGGCCGGTGCTGCATCTGGCATTTTATTTTGGATTTGTGTAAGCATTGAGAAAGATCCTTCAGCAGAAGTGATCAGCAGTTAAATAAATGCAAACAATAATTTCCAGATTTGGGAAAGTAGTTTTGAAATTAATGAAGGCCATAATCAGGCTCTTAAAATGGATGCTTTCATTAATTAACAAAAAGAATTGTCTAAATCAAAAGCTGAGAAATGATTTTGGTCAATTGAGGTGCATAGAAATAAAAATTAATTTTCTGGAGTGAGTTAGTAACTTCACTAATAAACTTTAATTACCTTATAACCTTTCATTAATTTAATGAAAGTTTATCTGAAATTTTTATAAATATTTAATGTGTTTTTATAATTATAAATTATAATAATTCTGCAACAATTTTTCTACATGTATTATTACATGATTATTATCATGTAATAATACATGTAGAAAAACTGACAGATGGATCTCAAGACCTTGTTTATTTTCAAGTAGCTCATATGATAGAAAAGGTTGCCAACCCCTGGTCTAAAAAAAATTTATATCACTTCAGGATTTAAAGTTTTTTTTGTTAATACCTTAAATGTACAAATTGCATAAATTCAACATAAAATCTGCTATTACTATGAGTGTACACAACAGTTCAATTAGAATATGCAAAACTAACGTATTCAGATCTGTATTAGCATGTTTGGAAGAGAGGGACATCCAGGCACCAATTTTTAGAGTAGCAAAAAAATAATTACTTTCTCTCCCTTGAATGGTTCAACAAATCTTTCTGAAAGAACCAAATATAAAATTTCTTGAAACTCCATCCACTGGGAGGGGAGTTAATACATATAGGTAGACAGATGGATTACATGGCGAAAAAAATAGGCACTATACACATATGCAAATGCACCTCATAAGATAAAGAATCAATAATGACTCTTATACAACGATTCAATTTTTTTTTTTTTAATTTTCCACTTCTGAGCTAAACTTTTGGAAGTGCCTTACACAAATTTAAAAAGTTTACAATCTACAATATACCAGTATACAATTGGATGAACTTTCATTAAAATAATAAAGTTAAATTGAAAGTTGAATCTTTGTACACTTACTGGAGAGGAGGTAATCAGTGAGTAATCAGATGGAAATCGCAAATACCCACTTAAAGTTAATGGTAATGGATTCTAATTAAGTTATTGTAATTTCCTTATTTTTTTTAACTGATTCTGATGAAACCAATGTTAAATGAGTCTTTATTCCTTAAGGTTTAGAAAGTAAATGTTAAGTTTCTTTTACAGGTGAATCATGACTCCAGCTGTGAGTGTAGAAGAAGAGGCCAAAATCGCAGCCTACTATGACGTTAGGGAATCCGTTATAAGAGTACAAAAGTAGTGGAATGCCCAACATGTAATTCATGCAACACTGGGCGCAAAAACAATAAAAAAATTGTCATCAGAAGTTAATGACAACAGGCTGGCACTGACAGGAAGAGAACAGGATGGCCATCAACCTTGCAGACTCCAGGCAACATTGCAGTGTGACTGAGATGTTCTCAAGGAGCCACAGAAATCAGTGTGTAAAGCGGGCTCTCCCATTATGCAGTAGAAACCATCCTCAGGAAAGAACTGTCTTTCAAACCATGGAGTCCACATTACTTTCAGCAACTGTTTCTTGATGATTGCAACAGAAAGTAGAATTTGCAGAAATTCTGTTGGGATGAAAAAGAGTGGCCAAACTTGTTTGAAATCATCGTTTGAAGTGATGAGGCCATGTTTCACGTTGGTGGTTTCATTAATCGGTGTAACTGCCATTACCGGGCAGCAGAAAATCTGAACATGCGTGTTGAAAAAAGCATAGGGTAATTCAAAGGTAACCATCTGGTGTGGTATTACCAGGGCTGTAGCAGAGGGTATATGCAGGTATACACCATATATCCTCTGGATTTTTTTTAGGTGAATAGTAAATATAATACCTTCTGGTTTTTGAAAGACTTGAAAAAAACAAATATTATTAAAATATTTAACATTATAACATTCATTAATAACATTCATAGAGTATACCTTCTGCTAATTTTACGACTACAGCACTGAGTATCACATCATCCACAATCATTAGACCTTTCATTCAGCGAGACAGAATGAATGCCAAAAGATATCTCAAAATGCTGCAAGATCATGTGCGGCCAGTTATTTTACAGTAAAACAACATTGAAACTCTTCATTTCATGCAGGATGGTACCCAGTCACTTTGCAAACGATGTCCACACATGAATGCATAATCATTTTCCACACAGGCAATGGATTTGCAAAACATGGTGTGCATGAATGGCCAGCCTTCGTCACAGATCTGACATCTTGTGAATTTTTTCATATGGGGTGGGCCAAGGGAGATTTACAATAACTTGAACAAACTGGTAGTAACAATCACCAATGTGCTCACAGTTATTTCAATTACCTTTTTTGCAATCAGCAGTTGTGAATGTAGTAGTTCATTTAAGGGAGTTTGTACAATGGGATAATCATCTCCTTATACCTACTTGTAAAAGTCTTGTGTATCATTTACAAAACATATGGGCCATCCTGGCAGCCTGTGTGCACAGCTCAGAGAACTGCTGAGGAAATACTGGGTCACGTGGAATTTAAAAATTTATTGTGAAAAAACCTCAATAAATTATGAATCCTTTAACACTGGTTTTGTTAAAATCAGTGAAAACATAAAGAAGTTGCAATAATTTAAAGAGGAGAAATAATTTAAAAAATAGAGAGTGACTTATCAGACACACTGTACATAGTGAAATGCATCAATGCACTTCAAAAGTACAAGTTATACTGCCTCAACTGACACCTAGAAGCGTAAAATCCAATTCAATAAAACAGTGTGCAAAGTGGCAAAAAATGGCTGCTCCAATTACAGTAATCAAGTATATTTTACTTTATAATTATAAACTGCACACAAGTGCTTCACAAGCAACCTGTAAGGTATATTGGCATTTGGAGAGTATACAATAAGTGAGCGCACAACCCAAAATTGACACAAAAAAAAAAAAAAAAACACGTCTCATATAACCTGTCCATCTTCTAATAGTTTTAGTTCTTCCTTGAATTTATTCAAACTACTAACTAGCCACATCACAAATGATATATAGAATCCATATTTAGGAAGCAATTTTGTTTCTACCCAAAGGAATATAACACCAGATGGAAGTTTGTTCAAAACAATCTGCCACCCACCACTGGCTGAAGGCAACCATTCTTCCTCGAATTGAGCTCTCATGGATAGCACAGTTGGTATAACTGCCATCCTCCCCACACCATGTGGAAAAGACTCGAGTTCAAATTCTGTCAATGCCAACTGGTGTGCTAGCAATCTATGTCAATGCCAACTGGTAAGGTTTAATGGAAAACTAGAAAGCATAAGGTTTAACGGAAAACTAGATAGCGAGTATAGCAGTATCAATTAATCAGTAAAATTTATTAATCTTATTAAATTTCATTGTCAATTGAATGGTACTTTTTTAACTAAATAAATATAGCGACCTAGTTATTACAAACCTAACATCATAAATTAATACGTATAAGTTGACAGGGGATAAAAAAAAGTCATAACGTAACTCGGAGATAATATTCAATACCGAAATACATATATATAGTGTTATAACTGCATTGGGATATAGGTTTAGGGTTATATTTTGTATCGGAATTTTATTGAACTTAAATAGAAATCATGACTCAGACAACAGCAGCAAAGCAAAAGGCTCAAACTAGTGGAAGTGCTGTGGCTCAGGGGAGAACTGAGGAGGGCAGTTGTCCTCTGAATCACAGTCTATTGAAATGCACTGCTTGTTTGATGTTTGTGGAGCAATCAGGAACGGGACATGATATTGCCAAGGGGAATATCATGTCTTTGTGTATGCACGATGTAAGGAGTGCAAGGAAATCAGGCACCAACTCAGCATTGTTATGGGCCTATATGAGAGCTTGAAGGACAGGGTGGATGCCCTCGAAGGATTAAAAGTGAGGGGCCCATCAAGCTCTCAGCTGCCCACACCAATGCCAGAGCTTGCACTTGGTCATCACGCAACATAGTGGCAGCCCCCAAGGCAGAATGCGCTGGTCCCAAAGGAACTAGTAGTTGTTGGTGACTCAATTGTCAGGGAAACGGGAAACATGCTTTGTAAGAAGGATAGGTGGAACAGGACCAGGGTATGTCTGCCAGGGGCAAAGGTTAATGACATTGTAGGGCAGATATCATCCTTTAAGGGCACAAAGGGTGATACTGTTGTACAAGCTGGCACTAATGATGTTGTTGTTATTTGGTTTTTAGGAGCATTAGCAACTAAGGCCATATTGCTCCAGGAATATGCGGTGGTCATTCCCTTAACCTTTCCGCATCCTCCGTATTTGGTGGTGACGGGCTCAAGGCACTAATGATATTAAGAGTAGGAGACCGGCAGAATTACTTAACAAGTACAAGACAATGATGAAAAAAACCCGTGAGTTAGGGTTGAATTTGAAAGTGTCTGCAATTCTGCCCAGACACGATAGGAGGGAGTATATGATGAGAGCCTTGTCGATCAATTCGGCCCTGGAGAGATTGTGCAAGGCTCAAGGGGTAGAATTTTTCCTGGTCTGTGCTTGTTAACAGGAGAGACTGCTTCTACACGGATGGGATACACTTAAATAGAAAGGGTGCAAGAATATTTGCTAATGCTATCGAGGCAGAGTTAGGTGAGTCGGAAAACTGCTAGCCTGAGTGGGACACATGGACTAATAGATTAACAGTAGCCGCTGGCAGAGGTAAAAGTGATTCTTGCACTATTTCTGTTGAAATGCAATCGAGCAGCAGCCTGGAAAGCAAGGCAATGGGAATTACCAGGACTGCTGGGAGTCATAGTGGAACAAGTAAATACATGGGCTGTGTTAGGGGTAACTAAGTGTAGAAACAGGTGATTGTATACTTGCATGTACACCAATGCTAGGAGTATAGTTAATAAATTTGATGAGCTTGAAGTGCTAGTCAAGACATCAAAGGCGGATATTGTTGGGATACCAGAGATAGGTGTCACACAGATATAAGCAGTGCAGAACTGGTATTTGGGGAGTACAATGTGTACAGAAAGGATAGACAGGACAGGAAGGGAGGATGGGTTATGCTGTTAGTTAAGAAACACATAAAATCCAAGGAAGTGCATCCAATTGATGTGGGTGGACAATGCAATGTTGAGTATGTTTGGTGTGACATAAGCACTAGGAAAGGAAATATGAGAGTAGGTGTGTGTTATAGGCCTAATGAATCTGATAAGTACAATGAGCAATTGTGCAGAGAAATAGAGTGGGCCAGTAAATTAGAGTGTCTTATAATGAGGGATTTTAATTTACAGGATATTGACTGGAATTTGTGGGTTGGTCGCTCACACACTAGCAAGGCTTTTGTGGATTTATTGGATGATTGTTTTCTATAGCAGCATGTTCGGGAGGCAACTAGAGGGAGTAATACTCTTGATCTGATCGAGAGCCTTGTCGATCAATTCGGCCCTGGAAAGATTGTGCAAGGCTCAAGGGGTAAAATTTTTTTCAGCCTGGACTGTACTTGTTAACAGAAGAGATTGCTTCTACAGGGATGGGATACACTTAAATAGAAAGGGTGCAAGAATATTTGCTGATGCTATCGAGGCAGTGTTAGGTGGGTCGGAAAACTGCTAGCTTGGGGGGAGACAAAGACCAATAGATTGACAGTAGCCACTGGCAGAGGTGAAAGAGATTCCTGCACTGCTTCTATTAGAATGAGCAGAAGCCTGAAAAACAAGATGCATGATATTTCAGAGACTGCTGGGAGCCATTGCGGTACAAGTAAACACATGGGTTGTGTTAGGGTAGCTAAGAATAGAAACAGGTGCAGGTATACTTGCGTGTACACCAATGCTAGGAGTTTAGTAAATAAATTTGATGAATTTGAGGTATTGCTCAAAACATCAAAGGCAGATATTGTTGGGATATCAGAGACGTGGTGTCACACAGATATAAGAGATGCAGAACTGCAATTTGGGGAGTACAACGTCTACAGAAAGGATAGACAGGATAGGAAAGGGGGAGGGGTTATGCTATTAGTTGAGAAACACATAAAAACCAAGGAAGTGAAGCCAGTCGACATCGCTGGACAGTGCAGTGTTGAGTCAGTTTGGTGTGACATAAGCACTGGGAGATCAAAATTGAGAGTAGGAGTGTGCTATAGGCCTAATGACTCTGATGAGTATAATAAGAAACTGTACAGGGAAATAGAGTGGGCCAGTAAATCAGAGAGTCTTATAATGGGAGATTTTAATTTCCCAGATATTGACTGGAATTTGGGGGCTGGTCACTCACACACTAGCAGGGCTTTTGTGGATTTATTGGATGATTGTTTTCTACATCAGCATGTTCGGGAGGCAACTAGAGGAAGTAATACTCTTGATTTGATTATCAGCAGTGATTCTTCATGCATTAAGAATCTGCATATAAATGAACCACTAGGTGGCAGTGATCACAGTGTGCTGAAGTGGGATTTACTCAAAGAAGTAACTACCATTAGGGGTAAAGGGAAGGGTTATTGCTTCCGTAAAGGCGACTACGATGGACTGAGACAGTATTTAAATTCTATACAGTGGGACCAACCGATGATGTTACCAACAGCAAATTCAAAATGGGAAGCATTCAAAGAACTTATCTTGGAAGCTACTAGGCTTTACATACCAACTAAGAAATATTGTTCAAGGTTTAGGCCAAAATGGATGTCAGATGAACTAATGAGGCATATGGCAGAGAAGAAAAATGCATGGGATACTTACAAATTAACACATGACACAGAAGCCTATGATAGATACAAGTTGATATGCAACCAAGTTACAAAGGAGGTTAGGCAGGTGAAGGCAGATTACGAGAAATCCTTGGCAAGGGATGCAAAGAAAAACAGCAAAGAGTTCTTTACTTATGTAAACTCTAGAAGGAAGAGGATGAATCAGATTGGTCCACTTGATATTGATGGGTCAACTGTTGATGATCCTGCTCAGGTAGCTAACAAACTAAATGAATATTTTGCATCGACATTCACACATGAGGAGTTATTCAGCGAGGGGAATGCCAGAGGTGTATTCAACTCTAGCAGTAAGCTACAGAACCTTGAAATAACTGGGAGTAAAGTGGAGGAGAAACTGTTCAAGATAAACACAAGAAAGGAACCCGGGGTGGATGGGATCTATCCAGTTATATTAAAGGAGGCAGCAAAGGAAGTAAGCAAACCCTTAGCCATAATTATGAGAGCTTCCTTGGACTCAGGGGAGGTACCCATAGACTGGAAATGTGCAAATGTGACCCCAATTCACAAAGGAGGATCAAAGGCTGACACAAGTAATTATAGACATGTGAGCTTAACTTCTGTTCCAGGAAAATTAATGGAGGCACTGGTTAAAGAAGCACTGCAGGATCATTTAGACAAGACTTCAGTTATAGCTCGGACACAGCATGGTTTTGTTAAGGGGAAGTCTTGCCTGACCAATTTGATTGGATACTATGATGCAGTCACAAAAGAACTGGATGCAGGGAATAGCTTTGATATTATATACTTGGATCTTAGAAAGGCTTTTGATAGAGTTGCACATGGAAGACTGCTACACAAATTGGAGCAGTGCGACATTGGAGGCAAATTGCTGCTATGGATAAAGGGGTGGTTGAGGGGGAGAAGACAGAGAGTGGTAATCAATGGACACTGCTCATCGTGGACTAATGTTATTAGTGGAGTCCCTCAGGGCTCAGTGTTGGGTCCATTATTGTTTTCTGTATTTATAAATGATATTGATGATGGTATATCAAGCTTAATGTCCAAGTTTGCAGACGATACAAAGGTTGGCAGGGTTGTCAAGGACACTACTGACACTATGCTGCTGCAACAGGATCTGGAAAGGTTGAGCAGATGGGCTGAGAGGTGGCAAATGAAGTTTAACATTGACAAATGTAAAGTACTACACATGGGAAACAGCAACCCCAGAGCAACGTATCAACTCTGTGGTACTACACTGACAGTGGTAGAGAATGAAAGGGACTTGGGGGTGGTTGTGCAGGCAGATATGAAGTTCTCTGAGCAGTGCAGACGGGCTGCAAGAGTAGCTCATGGAGTATTGTCAATGATATACAGGAATTTTTCCAGCAGGGATAAGGAGGTGATTATTCCCTTGTATAAGGCAATGGTCAGGCCACACCTAGAGTACTGTATACAGGTCTGGAGGCCTCATTTCAAGAAGGATGTAGAGCTGCTGGAACGAGTACAGAGAAGGGCAACAAGATTAGTGAATGGAACAAAGGGGTGCTCTTACGAAGAAAGGCTTAAGTTTTGCAAATTACAGTGTCTGGAGACTAGGCACCAGCGAGGTGATCTGATAGAGGTGTATAAAGCCTTGAATGGTTTGAGCATGCTCAATGCTGATGGGATTCTTCCTCTAGCTCAGAATAATCACCTGAGAGGGCATAAATTCAAATTGAGGAAAGACAGATGTAGGATAGACGTGCGGAAATTTGCCTTTAGCCAGCGGGTGGTTGGTTGGTGGAACAGACTTCCATCCCTTGTAGTGGAGGTTGGTAGCCTAAATAAGTTTAAGGCTCAGCTGGACAGGTATTTTGAACGAACAGAGGGGTGAAGTGGATGTGTGTTTTTTTTTTTTTTTTTTTTGGCTGATGCTGCATAAGCTTGCTTTCTTGCATCAAATGCCTCTACTAATGCTAATGCTAATTAAGAATCTGCAGAAAAAGGAACCACTAGGTGGCAGTAATCACAGTTTGCTGAAGTGGGATTTACTCAAAGAAGTAATTACCATCATGGATAAAGGGAAGGGTTTTTGCTTTCGTAAAGGTGACTACGGTGGTCTGAGACAGTATTTAAATTCTATATGATGGAACCAACTGATGATGTTACCAACAGCAAATTCAAAATGGGAAGCATTCAAAGAATTAATCTTGGAAGCTACAAGGCTTTTCATACCAACAAAGAAATACTGTTCAAGATTTAGGCCTAAATGGATGTCAGATGAACTAATTAGACATGTGACAGAGAAGAAAAATGCATATGATACATATAAATCAACATGTGACACAGAAGCCTATGATAGATATAAGCTGGTCTGTAACCAAGTTACAAAGGAGGTTAGGCAGGCAAAGGCAGATTACGAAAAATCTTTGGCAAATGATGCAAATAAAAACAGCAAAGAGTTCTTTACTTATGTAAACTCTAGAAGGAAGGGGATGAATCAGATTGATCCACTTGATATTGATAGTTCAACTGTTGATGATCCTGCTCAGGTAGCTAACAAACTAAATGAATATTTTGCATTAACATTCACACATGAGGAGTTATTCAGGGATGGGAATGCCAGAGGTGTATTCAACTCTGGCAGTAAGCTAGATAATCTTGTAATAACTGAGAGTAAAGTGGAGGAGAAATTGTTGAAGATAAACACAAGAAAGGCACCTGGGGTGGATGCAATCTATCCAGTTATATTAAAGGAGGCGGCAGAGGAAGTAAGCAAACCCTTAGCCATAATTATGAGAGCTTCCTTGGACTCAGGGGAGGTACCCATGGACTGGAAATGTGCAAATTTGATCCCAATCCATAAAGGAGAATCAAAGGGAGACACGGGTAATTACAGACCTGTTAGTTTAACTTCTGTTCCAGGGAAATTAATAGAGGCACTGGTTAAAGAAGCATTGCAGGATCATCTAGACAAGACTTCAGTTATAGCTCGAACACAGCATGGGTTTGTTAAGGGTAAGCCTTGTCTGACTAATTTGATTGGATACTATGATGTAGTCACAAAGGAACTGGATGCAAAGAATAACTTTGATATCATATATTTATATCTTAGAAAAGCCTTTGATACTGTTGCACATTGAAGACTGCTACACAAATTGGAGCAGTGTGACATTGGAGGCAAATTGCTGCTATGGATAATGGGAGATAACAGAGAGTGGTAATCAATGGACACTGCTCTTCATGGACTAATGTTATTAGTGGAGTCTCTCAGGGTTCAGTGTTGGATCCATTGTTGTTTTCTGTATTTATAAATGATATTGATGAGGGTATATCAGGCTTAATGTCTAAGTTTGCAGACAATACGAAGGTTGGCAGGGTTGTTAATGACACTAATGACAGTACACTGCTGCTACAGGATGTAGAAAAGTCGAACAGATGGGCTGAGAGGTCGCAAATGAAGTTTAACATTGACAAATGTAAAGTACTACATATGGGAAGCAGTAATCTCGGAATAACGTATCAACTCTGTGGTACCACACTGACAGTGGTAGAGAATGAAAAGGACCTGGGGGTAATTGTGCAGGCAGATATGAAGTTTTCTGAGCAGTGCAGACAGTCTGCAAGAGTAGCTCATGGTGTCTTGTCAATGATATACAGGAATTTTTCTAGCAGGTATAAGGAGATGATTATCCCTTTGTATAAGCAAATGGTCAGGGCACACCTTGAGTACTGTATTCAGGTCTGGAGGCCTCATTTTAAGAAGGATATAGAGTTGTTGAAACAAGTACAGAGAAGTGCAACAAGATTAGTGAATGGAACAAAGGGTTGCTCTTATGAAGAAAGGCTTAAGTTTGCAAATTACAGTGTCTGGAGCCTAGGCACCTAGTCTCCAGACACTGGAGACTAGGCACCTACGAGGTGATCTGATTGAGGTGTATAAAGCCTTGAATGGTTTGAGCATGCTCAATGCTGATGGGATTCTTCCTCTTTCTCAGAATAATCACCTGAGAGGGCATAAATTGAAATTGAGGAAAGACAGTTGTAGGATAGATGTGCAAAAGTTTGCCTTTAGCCAGCGGGTGGTTGATTGCTGGAACAAACTTCCATCTGTCATTGTAGAAGTTGATAGCTTAAACAGATTCAAGGCAGAAGTAGACAAACATTTGGAGTGAGTGGATGGGTGAAATGAGAAGGGTGTGTCACTGCAACGTGTTGTTTTTTGTTTGTTTTTTTTGTGGCTGATGCTATACAAGCTTGCTTTGTTGCATCATGTGCCCTTGCTAATGCTATTATTCTGCTTAAATTTGAGATTTCCAGGTTGAATTTAATTAAAGTTTGAAAATAACATTGTTTTAATTATATAAAATTATCAAATCAAATTTAATTTCAACCACTGCACTGAAATACCCTTACAATACAACAGCATATAACTTTATAAACCTTTTTGGATACAAATAGCTAAAATTTTTATTTTGTCTGAATTAAATCTTCATGTGTTATTAAAGACACAGCTTTTAATGAATGAAATTTTTTATTGAAAACTTTTACAAATGAATCATTCTTATAAATTCTTCATACAATTCTATATTCAGTGACTCTCTATAATTCCCAATGATAAAAAGAATAAAAATCGCTATAAAAGCAAACAGCTTCTGTTCAAGAATCAGTCTTGTTTTACCTGTCAGAAAGAAAACATGTTAGAAAATTACTATAATTAAATAGGAAGTGTTTCTAGTGTTAGTGCATTACAAAAACATAACTAATTGACACAAACATGTCCTGAAAGAATGGTTGTTGGGACAGCCTGCCTATGTGAGACCATAAGCTGCAATAAAGAACTATTTCCCATAACTAAATAAAAGCTCCCAATGTTCACTATACATTCAATGTGATTTCGGCCAGGGTTGGCTTTAGGGTAAGGCTGAGTAGGCACTGGCCTAAGGGCACCAAGGTTTAGGGGGTGCCAATTCCCCCTAAACCGTGATGCAAATTGGTAAAATCGATCATTCTAAAAAATTAAAATCTTCATACTGGCGGGAGGGGAGTGCCGTCAGTCAATGTGGCCTAGGGGCACCATATATTCTTGAGCTGGAACTGATAGGCAATATGTCAAGTCTTGCAAAAGCAAACAACAGTGCTTGTTTCCTTCTTGTGTTTGTTGATTATTTTTCAAAACATGCTTAGGTAAGATTACTGGAAAGTACAAGCAATAGTGAAAGATTTAAAATCTACTTTTAAAAGAAGTGCCATTCAATATTAACAGTGGCCATTGAATTTAATAATCAGAAAGCATGTGCATTATTCAAATCTAAAAACATTCATTTTTATGAATGAATGAAAAGAATGTTGAAATGCATGAATTAAAAGAAATGAAAAGAATGCTGCTACATCAGAAAGGTTTATTCGAAAACAAAGTTTTTAAATGGATTATACAGGGTGTTTCAAAAGCGATGGTCAATAATTTAAAGGTGAACTGTACGGACTACAATATGCAAAAAAAGCCTGGTAAACATGGGTCCTTAAAGTGAATCGTTTTCGAGATATTGCACATTTCTAGTGGGCATCCACCACTGACTTGTTTGTTTAGGATAAGTTATGCTCATTCTCTCCCTTTCTCCTCTCTCAATGCTCTGAGATGTAGCAAGCATACTAGTACTTGTCAAATGACAATCAACATGGAAAGAGGTTACAGCAATGAAGAGTATGCGGACATGCACTTCATGTATAGTAAAACCAATAGTAGTGTACTCAAGGCTGCATGTTGTCATTTTTTTGTACCAAGAAGAATTTCCTTGCCGAAGGCAGCCCAACAGGTGCACATTCATCAGAGTACATCAACGCCTTAGAGAACATGGACACTTCGCACATGGAGTACAAGCAGGTAGGCCCATAAGCATAACACCTGATGTTGAGGAAAGGGTTTATAAAGAATAGAACAAAATCCAGGAATTTTGACAAGGAGGGTTGCTCTGCAAGAGCATGTACTGAGTCATAGCAGTGTGTGGCGAATTTTACATCGACAATTATTGTACCCCTACCTTACCCAGCGTGTACAACATCTCAGCAATTACAGACTACCCTCCCAGAGTGAACGTTTGCCAGTGGAAGCAACAACAGTGTGTCCTGAACCCCCAATTTTAAACAACATTTTGTTCGCTGACGAAGCTGGGTTTACTCTTGATGGTATTTTTAATTTTCATAACTGTCACATTTGGTCCAACAAAAATTCTAATGCAATTCACAAGTCACGACATCAGCAACATTTCTGGTTGAATATCTAATTGGACCACACTTTCTGCCGAAGAGGCTAACAGGAGAGCTGTACCTTCAGCTCCTGCAGAATGTTCTTCCAGACCTCCTTGGTGATGATAATGTTCCACTTCAGCAACGTCAGAACATGTGGTTTATGCATGAGGGTGCACCGGCACATTTTGCTCGAGTTGTGACTCGATATCTAACTGGAAGGCATGGTCAATGGTGGTTAGGTAGAGGTAGGCCTGTAATGTGGCCTCCCAGATCACCAGACTTAAATCCTATGAATTTTTGTATCATGTAAAACACTTCTGACATTAACACAGTTGAGGAATTGCAGCATTGGGTTGAAGGAGCCTTTCAGCTAATCAGAAATGACCCAGGAATGCCTGAGAGGATTCGCAACTCAATGCAGAGAAGACTACAAAGCTGCGTACGGATGCAAGGACAGCATTTTGAACACCTTTTGTAACATCCTGTAACATGTAACATCTGTAAAATCCTGTGGTGTTGAAACCAAAAATTAAAAATATATTATCTTCTGTTTAATAAAACCACCCTTAGCAAAGGATTCACAGCTTTTTGCTAAACTAGTGCTCCTATTGTCAG
Organism: Mastigoproctus giganteus; assembly: GCF_048544385.1. Taxonomy (NCBI): domain Eukaryota; kingdom Metazoa; phylum Arthropoda; class Arachnida; order Uropygi; family Thelyphonidae; genus Mastigoproctus; species Mastigoproctus giganteus. The sequence goes on from NC_143575.1 coordinate 13,193,264, forward strand.
TGGCAGATTTCAATAGAAAATATACATTATCTTGAAAATGGTTCATTTGGGCCCAATGTTCACTGGGACTTTTTTGCTTATTTTAGTTTGTACTTTTCACCTTTAAATTATTGACCATCATTTTTGAAACACTCTGTATATTTAAAAATTATAAATATATTCATATAATGCAAAAATAAATGAAAAGTTATCATCAAACAACATATAAATCTATTATAATCAGGAAGCTAAATGTACCCAACCAACTACAGAACTGTATGTGAAAGATGATGTTCCCAATGTAAAATGTTTACTGATTGCAGAATGTGTAAATGGTAGTAAAGTATAGTGAAATCAAGGAATGTGGAACTTCTAAGGTGCCTTTATCTTGACTTTTGTCACTGGATCCAACCTATCATTAATGATGTGTTGATACATATTTGTGTAGTGCAAAGCAACCCCAAAACTTGTTTACCATCATGTCACATATGAAATACAGAATCCATATTCAAGAAGCAATTTTGTATCTACCAAAAGTAAAATTAAATCCTCAACTTAAATTAATCCATTTAATTGGACTTCAAAAATTGTATTCAGTATGAGAGGCACCATCTATCCAGGAGACATTCCCTCTTGACAAGCCATTGGTGGCAAGAAAAGCCTTCAACAGTGAAAAAGTGGATACATGATGCATAAAATGGTATTTCCTATAAAGAATATTTAGAAGGAAATGGAGAAGCTGGTCCAGTGTGGGTTGGCAGATTGACCATATTTAGCAGTCAGGAGCCCGAACCCCGATCTACACAAAGAGCGTGTGCTACAGCACTCCTGCTCCTGACCACCGGGATATTAAATGCACTGCGTGTATGTGATCTCACTTTCCCGAACAGAATGCGGCTAAGGTAAAGATAGCCAACACGAGAACCATGGGAAACTTTTACCGGTCAAAAGCGTTTCCAGGTACCACAACTTCTCCCTGCATTCTTGGTAAACAGATGGTGCATGTTATCGGTAATGGCAGTAGAAGTCGACAACGATGTATTGATTAGTTTTTTCTTATTATTAAAAGTAGATTATCAGAGTTCACAAGTGAGCTGAAATTTACTTATGGGTACATCCTCCAGACTGCCTCAGCCTTAGGGTGTTCCCCCACCCACTATTTTAACCTAATACTAAAACGACTTCTACAGATGATGCGTGTTATTGGTAGTTGCAATAGAAGTCATTTTCCTATCATGTTAAAACAACAGGAAGGGGGGGGATAAACACCCTAAGCCTGAGGCAGTCTGGAGGGTGTACCCGTAAGTAAATTTCAGCTGCGAAGGCAGCTGAAATGAACTCCAATAATCTGCTTTAATAATGAGAAAAAACTAATCCATACATCGTTATCAACTTCTACTGCCATTACTGATAACATGCACCAATCTGTTTCCCAAGAATGCAAGGAGAAGCTGTAGTACTGGGAAACGCGATTGACTACTAAAAGTTTCCCATGGTTCTCATGTTGGCTTTCTTTGCCTTCGCCCCGAATCTCATAAGTAAACACATTAGTACACATCACTGAGGAAGTGAGTGCATAGAACTGAAATTTGTCATTCCATTGCCTCAGAATGTTTTTGTGGTTAAAAAAAAAAAAAAAGGTAAACTGCAGCCATTATCACTTCACTGCATGATGAAAGCTTCAATGATTCAAGTTGAGGTAAATGGACCATAATCTGCCACGCTGGTCCAGAGCACGTTGGCAGATCGACCGTATTTAGCAGTTAGGGGCTTGAACCCTGGTCTACTCAAAGAGCATGTGCTACTGCACTCCTGCTCCTGACTACTCAGTAAATAAATTTAAATTTTCTGTTTATACTCTGGGACAACCAAATGGGCAGAGGAGTTCATAAGATAGACAGAATACAAGAAACAGCATTGTATTTAGCAGTCACGGGCTTGAACTTCGGTCACTCAAGGGACTTGTACTTATACACCCGCGTGCCTGACCACTCAGCTATGGCGGCCTTCCATCATCAGAGATCACTTAGTATTGCTGGATTATGAATATTATACAAATTGCACAAGTTTTACAGATGGATGTCTATTTTTTTTTTTTTTTTTTTATGAAAATCCCAAACACAACAGGTATTAGAACCTGTAGTGCTTAGTACTGTGCATGCGCTGGAGGTTGAGATGACGAAAGAGGGGTTATGCTATTAGTTAAGAAACACATAAAATCCAAGGAAGTGAAGCCAGTCGACATCACTGGACAGTGCAGTGTCGAGTCAGTTTGGTGTGACATAAGCATTGGGAGATCAAAATTGAGAGTAGGAGTGTGCTATAGGCCTAATGACTCTGATGAGTATAATAAGAAACTGTACAGAGAAATAGAGTGGGCCAGTAAATCAGAGATTCTTATAATGGGGGATTTTAATTTCCCAGATATTGACTGGAATTTGGGGGCTGGTCACTCGCACACTAGCAAGGCTTTTGTGGATTTATTGGATGATTGTTTTCTACATCAGCATGTTCGGGAGGCAACTAGAGGGAGTAATACTCTTGATTTGATTATCAGCAGTGATTCTTTATGCATTAAGAATCTGCATATAAATGAACCACTAGGTGGCAGTGATCACAGTGTGCTGAAGTGGGATTTACTCAAAGAAGTAACTACCATTAGGGGTAAAGGGAAGGGTTATTGCTTTCGTAAAGGCAACTACTATAGACTGAGACAGTATTTAAATTCTATACAGTGGGATCAACTGATTATGTTACCAACAGCAAATTCAAAATGGGAAGCATTCAAAGAACTTATCTTGGAAGCTACTAGACTTTACATACCAACTAAGAAATATTGTTCAAGGTTTAGGTCTAAATGGATGCCAGATGAACTAATGAGGCATATGGCAGAGAAGAAAAATGCATGGGATACATACAAATTAACACATGACACAGAAGCCTATGATAGATACAAGTTGATCTGTAACCAAGTTACAAAGGAGGGTAGGCAGGCGAAGGCAGATTATGAGAAATCTTTGGCAAGGGATGCGAAGAAAAACAGCAAAGAGTTCTTTACTTGTGTAAACTCTAGAAGAAAGGGGATGAATCAGATTGGTCCACTTGATATCGATGGGTCAACTGTTGATGATCCTGCTCAGGTAGCTAACAAATTAAATGAATATTTTTCATCGACATTCACACATGAGGAGTTATTCAGCGAGGGGAATGCCAGAGGTGTATTCAACTCTAGAAGTAAGCTAGAGAATCTGCTGAGAGTAAAGTGGAGGAGAAATTGTTCAAGATAAACACAAGAAAGGCACCTGGGGTGGATGGGATCTATCCAGTTATATTAAAGGAGGCAGCAAAGGAAGTAAGCAAACCCTTAGCCATAATTATGAGAGCTTCCTTGGACTCAGGGGAGGTACCCATGGACTGGAGATGTGCAAATGTGACCCCAATTCACAAAGGAGGATCAAAGGCTGACACAAGTAATTATAGACCTGTGAGTTTAACTTCTGTTCCCAGAAAATTAATGGAGGCACTAGTTAAAGAAGCACTGCAGGATCATTTCGACAAGACTTCAGTTATAGCTCGGACACAGCATGGTTTTGTTAAGGGGAAGTCTTGCCTGACCAATTTGATTGGATACTATGATGCAGTCACAAAAGAACTGGATGCAGGGAATAACTTTGATATTATATACTTAGATCTTAGAAAGGCTTTTGATATTGTTGCACATGGAAGACTGCTACACAAATTGGAGCAGTGTGGCATTGGAGGCAAATTGCTGCTATGGATAAAGGGGTGGTTGAGGGGGAGAAGACAGAGAGTGGTAATCAATGGACACTGCTCATCGTGGACTAATGTTATTAGTGGAGTCCCTCAGAGTTAAGTATTGGGTCCTTTATTCTTTTCTGTATTTATAAATGATATTGATGATGGTATATCAAGCTTAATGTCCAAGTTTGTAGATGATACGAAGGTTGGCAGGGTTGTCAAGGAAACTACTGACACTATGCTGCTGCAACAGGATCTGGAAAGATTGAGCAGATGGGCTGAGAGGTGGCAAATGAAGTTTAACATTGACAAATGTAAAGTACTACATATGGGAAACAGCAACCCCAGAGCAACGTATCAACTCTGTGGTACTACACTGACAGTGGTAGAGAATGAAAGGGACCTGGGGGTGGTTGTGCAGGCAGATATGAAGTTCTCTGAGCAGTGCAGACGGGCTGCAAGAGTAGCTCATGGTGTATTGTCAATGATATATAGGAATTTTTCTAGCAGGGATAAGGAGGTGATTATTCCCTTGTATAAGGCAATGGTCAGGCCACACCTAGAGTACTGTATACAGGCCTGGAGGCCTCATTTCAAGAAGGATGTAGAGCTGCTGGAACGAGTACAGAGAAGGGCAACAAGATTAGTGAATGGAACAAAGGGGTGCTCTTACGAAGAAAGGCTTAAGTTTTGCGAATTACAGTGTCTGGAGACTAGGCACCAGCGAGGTGATCTGATAGAGGTGTACAAAGCCTTGAATGGTTTGAGCATGCTCAATGCTGATGGGATTCTTCCTCTTGCTCAGAATAATCACCTGAGAGGGCATAAATTCAAATTGAGGAAAGACAGATGTAGGATAGATGTGCGGAAATTTGCCTTTAGCCAGCGGGTGGTTGCCAGGTGGAACAGACTTCCATCCCTTGTCGTGGAAGTTGATAGCCTAAATAAGTTTAAGGCTCAGCTGGACATGTATTTCGAACGAACAGAGGGGTGAAGTGGAAGTGGTTATTTTTTATTTATTTATTTTACTTTATTTTTTTTTGGCTGATGCTGCATAAGCTTGCTTTCTTGCATCAAATGCCTCTACTAATGCTAATGCTAAAGAAGATATTTGTTGACATCTAACTTGAACTTCTGTAGATTGTAAGTTTCAGGAACCACGTATGAAGGAAGGTTGTTCCAAAAAATGACAGTTGAGTTGAAATTGGGAATTATGGAAGCCAATTCAGAAGAACAGTGCCCGTGGAAGTATCTGAAGAAAAGGCATGCAGCAGAAACAGAACGTCTATGAGACAGAGAGTGGAGAGACTCTGTTGGAAATGAAAAATTACTCATTTCTAACATAGAAATTTTTTGTAACTCTTTAACTCATTTTGTAACTCATTGTTACTAACTTCTGTTATTAACTGATTTCTAACAGAATAACAAGTAATTGAAAAATTGAAAACAATGAGAAATGAGTAATTAACCTAATTGCCCTCTTCTGAATAGAAACTAGAAGCCTGAGAGAGGTTTTGGGGGTACCGCCCCAGATGTGGGAACAATATTCCATGGTAGGGTGGAATTGCAATTTGTACAATGTGAACAGCTGTTTGGAAGAAAAGTACTGCTGAGAGCAAAAACAAAAAACAAGTTTTTTAGATGCAGAGGAAGCAATATATATAATGCACTTGTGCCAAGAGAGATTAGAAGTCAGGGTAATCCCCAAAAGAGATATATCATCTTGCCTAGAAATCAGAGTGTTACCAAAGATAAGCATAGGAGCAGAAGAATCCTCTTTGTGAGATAAAAGACAGGGCTGAGTTTTAGAAAGAATGAAATCAAATAAGTTGTCTTTGTCCCACTGGAAATCGGCATTTAAGGAATTGGTTGCAGATATTTGAGAAGTTGAAGCTGATTGAGCAGGGCAACGTTTCTCAAACTGGAAAGTGGAATGCAATGTGCTATCATCAGCAACACTATGGATAGGATTTCCGGTCAATGGAAGAAGGTCATTAATATAAAAGAGGAAAAGAGTGGGGGAAAGAACTCAACCTTGGGGGAAACCACCATTAGTAGAGAAGTTAGAAGGCAGAGAGCCATCTACCATAATCCTCAGTGAGCGGTCAAAGAAAACTGGATAATCAATTACAAAAAACAGTTGGCAAACCATAAGATGAAACCTTGTTTAGAAGACCTTTATGCCAAACACGATCAAAAGCCTTTGAGATGTCAAGAGCAACTGCTTGTGTTTCACCAAACTTTTCCATTGAATTAGTCCATAAATGGGTAACATAAGTCAAAATATCACCAGTGGACTGACATTGACGGAATCCATACTGGCGATCGTTGATCAGATGGAATGGTTCTAGATAATTTAAAGAGTTGGTGGTTAATTGATTTCTCCATTACTTTAGAAAGAGTAGAAGTAATTGCAATGGGATGATAATTGGATGGGAGGGATTTGTCACCCTTTTTAGGAACTGGCTCGATATGAGCAAATTTCCAAGCAGAAGAAAAACACCTTGGAATAAGAAAATGAAAAAAAGGCAGCAAAGAACAGGACTAAGTTCAGGAGCACAGGTTTTGAAAACAAGTGGAGAAATACCATCAGGACTTGGAGCTTTCTTAGCATTAAGATTCGTCAAAATCCTTTTGACTGAAGAGCACAGCAGGCATTGAATGGAGCATGTTGGGAATGTTGAGGTGATTTACCAAGATCATTAATACACGAGTTGGAAGAAAAATGGGATGCTAGCAGGTTGACTTTATCCTTGGCTGAAGTGACAATAGAACCATCTGGTTTAGAGAGAGGAGGGAGAAGAGATGGGCAAAAGGTGCAGCCAATTATTAGCTTTGGCAAGAGACCAGAATGCACAGCTACCATTAGGGCAAGAAGCAAGTTTTCTACTCTTAGCCTGTTCAAAATCGAGTTTGGACTGATTAATAACTAGTTTGCAAATGTTGTGAGCTTTAGTGTAGGCAGAAAATGAAACTGAAGAATTGGAAACAAGCCAATTATGATATGCAACATTCTTCTCTTGAACAGCTTTAGCACATTTATTGGAAAACCAAGGTTGAGATAGAGGACTAGATTTTAAAGTGGAGTGTGGAATAAAGGATTCCATTCCTACAAGAATAATTTCACCGACATGATCTGAGCAAATTTGACATCAGAAGTTTTGAAAGAGCAATCTGACCAAGGAAAGGAAGAAAAGAAATCTCCCAGGTCATCCCAATTTGCATTCTTGTAATGCCAAACAACACGAGGTTGGGAATAGCCATGAGATAAAGGCTCCAGTGGAGAAGAGACAATCACCAAGTTGTGATCCGAGGTGCCTAAAGGACCACTCACTTCGACTGCGTACTTAGAAGGGTTGTTTGTGAGAAGAAGATCAAGTGTGTTGGCTGTATGGTTATGATTGTCTGGTGTTCCGGCAGGTAAATAAACAATCTGTCATTGGTAATTGCAAAAGCCTCGGCATCTCGAACAGCTGGGTCTGTGTGACTAGAAAACGGAAGCCAGCTGGAGTTGTGAACATTAAAATCACGGAGAAAAATTACCTCAGTGTTAGGAAAGTTGGACTAAAGAAAGTCAAGCTGCAAAGAGAGGAAGTCAAAAAGTTCCAAGTGATTAGTGGAGTTGGGAGAATAGTAGAGACAACAGATGAATTTGACAAGAATGAGGTAGAGAGATTTTAAGCCAGAGAAGATCAAAAAGAGGAGATTCCAAATTCCCAAGTCTCTGACAGGGAATATCGGAATGGACATATGCATTTAGATCTTCAGGCGAAAGGAGTCATACAGCAAATAATTTGGGCAACTGAAATGAGCAGTGGTTGAATCAACTGATAACTGAGATTCTGGCGTTTGGAAGGTTTAGATCTTTTTGCAGATAAGTTTGCTCTATTAGTTTGATAATTCATGATATATTCAACAGTAAGAAAAAGTGTAGGGGGGGACATGCTGTATGAAGTAATGAAATTTTTGGGTATGGCGTACACATGGTAAAAATATACCCAGATCCTTGACATAACGTGGCTCAACAATGTCCCCCCCCCCGCATACACACTACTCGGACTCCCTGCAGCCACTATCTGGCAGAGTATTGGTAGTAAGATATATATATATATACACTAGCTGATCTGGGAGCCTCCTAAAGAGTTACCAATAGGTTCGGTCCGGTGTACTAACTAGCGGCCAGCCTGTGAACACCGTTTTAGAGCCGTTCCCTCGAAATGTAAGGAAGTTTGGATCTCGCCATGGTGTTCATCATATCCTCAAAAGACATCAATCATACTGCATTATGGAAGAGATGGGGAAGGGTTGATCGGAACTTAGCTCTGGCACCTAAACATGGGTTCCACCATTTCAAGATTCCAATAAGCAAAGTGGTGGTATTACACCAGTTGATGAGAGTCATCTACCACCTAGTATTGTCTGGTAACATAGAGGGGGGCATTCCTCTGTGTGGTGTGGGTGCCACACCTCGACTCCTGTTTACATTGGTTCACACCTGGGTGGTCACCACATTGTGCTTGCGCATGGGGGTTATACCCAGGATACGGTGCAAGCAGAGGAATTGGCTGTGACAGACCGTCTGGAATTGGGTCGCTGAAATTGGGTCCACTTGACTTGAGTGTCACCCGAATATCAGTTCCATCAGCATTTTAGCTCCCAGGCAGCAAGCACAATTTGTCTGGCATATCTGAGAGAATGTCTGTGACAGCCTCAAGGACTTATACTCGGATATCACCACTAGGAGGTTGTGCATGTGACAAACTACCTAAACAATTGTTATCAAAACCTTGTCTCCTCATGGTGAATACATATTCCTCGCATCTACCTGAGCAGCACTGGGTTGCCATACTCCTGCCACATAGTAAATACTTTGATAGCTATGGGTGCAGCCCCAACACAGGACTTTGGACTTTTTAATTAAACAATGCAAAAAATGAATATAAAATTCTACTGTCATTCAGCACAAGCATCTATAGCCTGTGTATTTATTTCTTTACACACAGATGCCAAGCCTAACCACCCATCATTTTGTGGATGTGCATTATACCCAGAATTTGTGGTCGAATTATGTAATTGCAATCTTAGATGTAACAAATCATTTACTTTAAAATAAAAAAAGTTTTAGTTTAATCAAAATATGATCAAACTCTCAGCTTTCTTCTTCTTCCTCTCAACAATCTGATAAGGGAAAATGTTGATCTTTTCCTCTTCTTCACAGGAATAGTCTCTAAGCTGGCAGAAGTCCTACTTCCTCAGTGTCTACAGATATTGATTTTGCAGACCTAAATAAGACTAAGGCTGCAGGAGCATTGGTGATTTAGATATGCTCTGATTCTAACTTCTGGATCAAAATCTTTTCTCAAATGGCATTAAATTTTTTTATTCAAACCTTCCATTTCTCTACACTTAAGAGGTTTAGCAAAATGAATTTTTTGTATACCCAATTTATTTCTAATGTAAGTGAAGTAAATATGATTACAATTATATGGCCTAGGAGGGGGTATAAATCACTTCCATACTGGCAAATGAGCATCTTGGGACAAATTCTTTGAGAAAGATGAGAATCATTGGACAAATCCTTTGAGAAAAATGAGAATCTTTGGACAAATTCTTTGAGAAAAATTAGAATCTTTGGACAAATGGCACTTGCTTATCTGCTAATAATCTCAAGGTTTTTCCTAGAGAGCAGTGCTCTCTAGGAAATATTCTGAGATTATTAGTAGATAAGTTGAATGCTGCTTGATATTCAGAGAGAAATGCCAGGGTAGACTTAAAAATTTCAAAAAGAGAAGTGCTTTGTTCTGTTGAGCAATGTTTTTAAGAACTATGGTTTCTTTTGTACTGGTATCAAAAGAGGAATTGGGTGAGATTTTTTTACTTTTGCAAGCCACACGGGAAAATAAACATTGGATGCTTCTTCAAATAAAATGACTTTGCAGACACAGGAACTCAAGTGTTGGCAGTCTGTAGTCCAACAACATATAAGAAGCTGCTAGAAGAGGTATAGTAAATAAATTTGATGAATTTGAAGTGCTGATCAAGGCATTAAAGGCAGATATTGTTGGGATATCAGAGACATGGTGTCACACATATAAGCAGTGCAGAATTCGAATTTGGGGAGTAAAATGTGTATAGAAAGGATATGCAAAGGGGGAGGAGTTATGCTGTTAGTTACGAAACACATAAAATCTATGGAAGTGTATCCAGTTGACATAGGTGGACAGTGCAACATTGAGTCTGTTTGGTGTGACATAAACACTGGGAAAGGGAAAATGAGAGTAGGAATGTGTTATAGGCCTAATGACTCTGATGAGTACAACGAACAATTATACAGAGAAATATAGAGGGCCAGTATATCAGAATGTCTTATAATGGTGAAATTTAAATTTCCAGATATTGACTAGAACTTGTGAGTTTGTCATTCAAACACCAGCAAGACTTTTGTCGATTTATTGGATGCCTGTTTTCTACATCAGAATTCCTAAAGAGGCTTGTTGATCAATTCGGGCCTGGAAAGTTTGTGCAAGGCTCAAGGGGTAGAATTTTTTTCAGCCTGGTCTGTTAACAGGAGAGACTGCTTCTACAGGGATGGGATACACTTAAATAGAAAGGGTGCAGAATATTTGCTGATGCTATCGAGGCAGTGTTAGGTGGGTCGGAAAACTGCTAGCTTGGGGGGGGATACAAGGACTAATAGATTAACAGTATCCACTGGCAGAGGTAAAAGTGATTCTTGCACTGCTTCTATTGGAATGAGCAGCAGCCTAGAAAACAAGATGCAGGGTATTTCAGAGACTGCTGGGAGTCATTGTGGTAAAAGTAAACACATGGGTTGTGTTAGGGTAGCTAAGAATAGGAACAGGTGCATGTATACTTGCATGTACACCAATGCTAGGAGTTTGGTAAATAAATTTGATGATTGTTGTTGTTTGTTTGTTATTTGATTTTTAGGAACATTAGCAACTAAGGCCATATTGCTCCGGGGATATGCAGTGGTCATTCCCATTCCCTGACGTTTCCGCATCGTCCGTATTTGGTGGTCACGGGCTCGAACCCCGGTCTAATCAAGAAGCGTGTGCTACACACTGCTGCTCCTGCCGACCTGGCTACGGAAGCACCTTAAATTTGATGAATTTGAGGTATTGCTCAGAGAATCAAAGGCAGATATTGTTGGGATATCAGAGACATGGTGTCACACAGATATAAGGAATGCAGAACTGGAATTTGGGGGACTACAATGTGTACAGAAAAGATAGCCAGGATAGGAAGGGAGGAGGGGTTATGCTATTAGTTAAGAAACACATAAAATCCAAGGAAGTGAAGCCAGTCGACATCGCTGGACAGTGCAGTGTAGAATCAGTTTGGTGTGGCATAAGCATTGGGACATAAAAATTGAGAGTAGGAGTGTGCTATAGGCCTAACTACTCTGATGAGTATAATAAGAAACTGTACAGGGAAATAGAGTGGACCAATAAATCAGAGTCTTATAATAGGGGATTTTAATTTCCCAGATATTGACTGGAATTTGTGGATTGGTCACTCACAACACACTAGCAAGGCTTTTGTGGATTTATTGGATGATTGTTTCCTACATCAGCATGTTCGGGAGGCAACTAGAGGGAGTAATACTCTTGATATGATTATCGGTAGTGATTCTTCATGCATTAAGAATCTGCATATAAAGGAACCACTAGGTGGCAGTGATCACAGTGTGCTGAATTGGGATTTACTCAAAGAGGTAACTACCATCAGGGGTAAAGGGAAGGTTTTTCCTTTCGTAAAGGTGACTATGGTGGTCTGAGACAGTATTTAAATTCTATACGGTGGGACCAACTGATGATGTTACCAACAGCCAATTCAAAACAGGAAGCATTCAAAGAAACAATCTTGGAAGCTGCTAGGCTTTTTATACCAACTAAGAAATATTGTTCTAGATTTAGGCCTAAATGGATGTCAGATAAACTAATTGGACATGTGGCAGAGAAGAAAAATGCATGGGATACATAAATTAACAGGTGACACAGAAGCCTATGATAGATATAAGCTGGTCTGTAACCAAGTCACAAAGGAGGTTAGGCAAATTATGAGAAATCTTTGGTAAAGGATGCAAAGAAAAACAGCAAAGAGTTCTTTACTTATGTAAACTCTAGAAGGAAGAGGATGAATCAGATTCATCCACTTGATATCGATGGTTGAACTGTTGACGATCCTGCTCAGGTAGCTAAACAAACTAAATGAATATTTTGCATCTACATTCACACATGAGGAGTTATTCTGGGAGGGGAATGCCAGAGGTGTATTAAACTCTGCAGTAAGCTAGATAATCTTGTAATAACTGAGGGTAAAGTGGAGGAGAAATTGTTGAAGATAAACATAAGAAAGGCACTTGGGGTGGATGGAATCTATCCAGTTATATTAAAGGAGGCAGCAAAGGAAGTAAACAAACCCACCCTTAGCCATAATTATGAGAGCTACCTTGGACTCAGGGGAATTACTCATGGACTGGAAATGTGCAAATGTGATCCCAATCCACAAAGGAGGATCAAAGGGAGACACAGGTAATTACAGACTTGTTAGTTTAACTTCTGTTCCAGGGAAATTAATGGAGGCACTGGTTAAAGAAGCATTGCAGGATCATCTAGACAAGACTTTTAGCCATTTCGTGCACGCTTGTCGTGTATTGTTAGGTACATAAGACTCGTGAACGTGGTGTTGCATGTGAAGATATACCCACACATATATGCACAGAGAGAAAAGAAACTTAAAAGTATATTGGAGAAGAGTAATAAATATTTTACAGTTTTAATTAAATTGAACAGTGATGTTCAGAACTTTTACGTTTAGAATGTAAAGTTATAATCTTGGTAATTGATAAGAAGGTAACTGCATTTTATTTTCGCCTCAGTTAATCACAGAGAAAGACAAAAAAAAAAAATCAAATGATTTTTAAGAAAAAATAGAATGCACCTGAAATATAACACAGTGCACATACCTAACTTGTATTGGAATTATGTTATCAAATGTTCAGACTTCTTAATAAGTTAAAAGTTCAATAAATATCACATTTTCAGCATGTTTCGTTTCATCCTTGATCAATCATATCCTCCCCCCAACCACAGAAATCTATTCATATAAATGAAAGTATATTTTGTGTATTACTCTAGAATTGGATTGAAGCCAAATTTTCAACCTACATTCTATTGATCCTTGGGAAAATTTCAGTTATGATTTCACAGCCCTCATTCCTTCTCTCTTTACAAAAGTCACCATAAATGAAAGTATGTTTCTGCATTAATCAACCCGAAAAATGCCGATTGCTACCAAATTTTCAACATACATTTGTTTGCCCCTGAGACTGTGCTAAGTTCAGTTCTTTAGTATTCCCTCCCCAGTTTCCCTTACAGAAATACTATTCTTGTTGCTCTTTGCTTCACATTGCAGCATATCCTCAGGGACTCATATCCGGTGAGTATGGGCTTGGCACACCCAGGGTCCTGATCATCATCCCCCCCCCCTCTCTCTCTCTCTCTGGGTTACTTGGGAATGAATTTTTTTTTGGCTGGTGCAGCATAAGCCTCAGGCTTCCTTGCACCATATAGCTAATAATAATAATAATATGGTTGAAAGTGTTTTAGTTCAGTAAATAAAATATTAACAAAGGAAAGAAACAGAATATGTTCAAGAGGAGACATTAGAATTAAACTTACTAACATCATACTGAACATTTACCTTTTAGCTAAGAATCATCAGGTTCAGGGATCCATCCCATTGGATAAAAAGAGGTAAGTATATAAAGTATTTTCTTGTTTAAAATTTCATGGGGGGCGAATAGGAAAAAAAATTGTCCAAAAAAGCCTTTTAAGGGGCAATAATTAAAAAAAAGGTTGAGAAACACTGGTTTAGAGTACCAGACAATAATAAACATAAAAGTTACATATTGTGCACCCTTAACACTGAAAATACCAGCTCTTTTGATTACGAATATCTTTAAAATGGTTAGAAATGCAACTTGAGAATATTTTCATAAAATATGTGATCGACAAGCATTCACACAACTCACCACTAAACTCAGTACTATGCATACAGCCCATAAACATTTATCCCACCAATCTGATAATTTAACAGTAATCACAAAACTTAAAAATACATATTTATTTCTAATATAACATATATTTACTAAAATACAAGGTCAACTAAGAATATTGGAGAATTTTGTTGTTCTAGATGATTCATTGCTATTTGTCTTCATAGGAACTGATGATAAGTTTGCAAAATACATATAAAAGGAAAATGGAACTGCATATTGTTTTTTATGAAATCCCAAAAATGAAAGGTTACAGAACCTCCTGTAGCACTCATTACCATTACATTGGTTGAAGGCCAAGAAGACAGAATATTCATATTAGTCCATATTAGACTTGAATTTCTGTAGACTGTAATTTTTGGGAAATACATGTTCCAGAAGTAGTGGGAAGCAGCACATGGACTGCTTTGGAAGATAATGGAACAATTTCAGATGCCCATTCAACTAGCTGTAGAAAAGGCATGCAGCAGAAACTGAATGTCTATGAAACTGAGAATCGAGAGAATGTTCATAAGAGATAAATCATTAATTAACGTGACTCCTCTCTTTTGAATGGAGTCTACAAGCTTGAGACAGGTTCTAGAAACGGAACACCAGATGAGGAAACAATATTCCAGGGTTGAGTAAATCTGAGATTTGTAACTATTTAGAAATAAAAGTAATGTTGAGGACAAAAATTAAAACAAAGTTTTTTGATACTGTCATAGCAATATTTTTGATGAGCTTATACTAAGAAAGACAGAAGTCAGGATAATCCTTAATAGAGAAATGTGATCATGTCTAAAATGCTGAATATCAAAAGAGTCTACTGCTCCTATGCTCATTTCCTATAAAATAAGACAGCACCGAGTTTTAGAAAGATTATTTAAATAAATTTTCTTTGCCCCATTGGAGAATTACCTGGAAATTAGCAGTTAAGGCATTGGTTGTGGATATTTGAAAAGTTGAAGCTCTTTGTGCAAGGCAAGGAATTCTCAAACTATAAAGGAGGAACAGTGTGCTATCATCAGAAACTATGGACAGGATTTAGTCTGTGGAAGAAGGTCATTAATATATGAGAGGAAAAGAGTGGAAGAAACAACCAAACCATGGGGAAAAAGTTAGAGATCTTGTTTCTAAGATATGATACTTTTACCGAAACACAAGGAAAACTGAACATCATTAATGAATTTGACTTTCATCTTAGATGATTCTTCCTATTTAGCTTCTTTTTCAACTGATGATAATTTTTCAGTATACAAGAAAACTTTACTGAATCTTCATGAAAATGCATTTCTACTATCTCATTTAAAATCTAGTTTAATATTTTGTTTAAGAGGTTATCAGTGCTTGCATATTAATATATTTCTGCAATAAAAACTTATCTCATTTATCAATTCAAGAGCCACTCCAAACATCAGAATCTGCTCATGGAAAAATTCTTCATTACCACTTAGTAATGTGTCAAAAATCAAAAACAGATGCAACTAATTTTCTTTCGATGTCCTGAAAGATATTAATAATAAAGGTATTAATAAACCAGTCTCGCTTCAAAGACAAGCTCACAAAATATGCTTTTACAAAAATTATAACTGCAAAATAGTTGCCTCACCTGAAAATTAATTAATATCCACCAAAGTAGAATCAGTAATCTGCAAAACAATGTTAAATCATCAGATAAAGTAATAAAAATCTCAATTAAAAAATGTGCACAATGTGGCAGTTATAAAAAACTACTTACCTTATTTCTGTCTTCCTCCATTCTTTCAAAAACCATACTGCCAAGCATCACAAAAGGGTTGGAGATTACTGCAGTTCCAGGAGAAATGCCTATATGAATGTATACACCCTGCTGTGTTAAAAATACATTCATGTATGAACGTGTCTTGCCTAAATATGGAAATTGTGACTGATTTTCAAGTTTTTTGAGAATCGAAAAATTCTCTTGTTCGCGTGTTAACATGCAACTGTTTTCCGACACCTGAAAATATGGCTCCCATGTTATCGAATGTTTATGATTGTAAACTTATAGGTTAGTAAATATTCAAGTTCATTCATTCATTTTAAAATTTTTACATTTTAAAAATAAATCCATTAATTAACAGGCAGTTTTGTTTTAACTTTATTCAGTAAAGGATTAAAAATAACCATAATCCAATTAAAGTTACCCCTATTATCAAATTATGATGTCACCGTGGTGGGATACTTTTACTATTGCTTGTCACTGTGAATAGTGCACCATCATTGAAGGAGGAACTGTACCAAGCACTTAAAAGAATAATGATTCCTTTGTAAATAGTTTTCAATAAAAGACTCATTCAACTGTGTCCTTAGTAAACATTTAGTATAGAAAAAATAAGTATTTTTATCTATCTGGATCTGAAAGGATTTTTAAAATTATTAGTTTGTTACTTTCAAGCTTTAATTAAATTCACCTTGAGATCTTCAATGTAACCAGAATAATATACTATTATACAACCAGAATTTTAAAAATGTGTATCTTTGAAAAAAAAAAAAAAAAAGACTCATTAATAAATTCATTTCATTCATTAATGAATGAAAAGGGGTGCTTTTACCAAGAAAAGTTTCAATCTGCAAATTGCAGCATCAGGAGACTAGGCACCTGCAAAATGATCTGATTGAGGTGTTTAAGGATTTGAATGGATTGAGCAAGCTCAATGCTGATGGGATTCCTCCTCTGTTTCAGACCACACTCATGAGGGGGCACAAATTCAAATTGAGGAATGTGGTGGCAGAATAGATGTTGTTAAACATCTATTCTGCCACCAGCATCTATTCTGCAGATGTTTGCCTGCCTTTAAACAGAGAGTGGTTGATTACAGGAACAAGCTTCCATCTGTTTGGAAGTTGACGGCTTAAATAAATTCAAGGAAGAATTAGACAAACTATTGGAGGGAATGAAATGGGAAGAGTTTTTGTCCCCCTTTTTTGGTTGACACTGTATAAGCTTTCTTTCTTGCATTATATGTCAATGCTAATGCTAAATATTAACTGAGAATAACATACTCAGTTACATTAGCATTAGTAGAGTCATATGATGCAAGAAAGCAAGTTTATACAGCATCAGCCAAAAAAAACCATTCCCATTTTACCCAACCATTCAATCCAAAAGTTTGTCTAGTTCTGCCTTGAATTTATTTAAGCTGCCAACTTCCATGACAGATGGAAGTTTGTTCCAGCAATCAACCACCCTGGCTAAAGGCAAATTTCCACACATCTATTCTACAATTGTCTTTCCTCAATTTAAGTTTACGCTCCATCATGTTCATAATCTGAGCAAGAGGAAGAATACCATCACCATTGATCTTGCTCAAACCCTTCAAAGCCTTATACACCTCAATCAGACCACTTCACAGGTGCCCAATCTCCAGATGCTGCCATCTGCAGAACTTAAGCCTTTCTTGGTAAGAGCAACCCTTTATTCCCCTTGCCAATCTCGTTGCCCTTCTCTATACTTGTTCCAGCAGCTCTACATCCTTCCTAAAATGAGACCTCCAGACCTGTAAGCAGTACTCGAGGTGTGGCCTGACCACTGCCTTATATTAAAAATAATGTTAAAAATTATTTAACATTTTTAACATTTAACTTGTTAAAACCATTAAATATTATTATTATTATTATTATTATTAGCCATATGGTGCAAAGAAGCCTGAAGCTTATGCTGCACCAGCCAAAAAAAATTCTTAAGTTACCCTGAGAGAGAGAGAGAGAAGCAGAAAGGAATCACCAAGAAAGAAAATGATGATATCCAGCTCAGGACCCTGGGTGTACCAAGCCCATACTCACTAGATGTGAGCCCCTGGGGTGATTTTTATTACATTAAAAATTATGTTAGATTAATTAAGCAAAATGATGTTATTTTGAAAAGAAAGAATTTTTTAAAAACTAATCAAAATGGTAATTAAAATTCATAAATAATGAATTTTCTGAAATTCATTATTTATGAAATTTCTGAAATTTCTGGATATTTTTCAGAATACACAATTAAAGCTTACAAAAAAAAAATATATATTACTGTCAAGGCTATTTACTGATTTATTCAAAACAAATCAATAAAATCAACTAATTTATTTTACTGATGTCATCATACATTCTAGTAAATCATTTTCATGATTAAGTCTCAGTAGCCAAATAAATATGGCTCACAGTGTGCATTATCCAATTGAAGACTAGCATAAAAGAAAATATTTTTTATAAAAAAACATGGCACCATCAATTACCAGAAAAATTTTAAAATTAATGTGGCATACCCTAATAGTGCGAGAAAAATTATGGGGGCTGATGCTGCACAGGATTGTGGGGGCCAGTTTCGGCCCACAAGATTAGAAGACCACGGCACGATGGCTATATAACATCTTCGTATGGAACGAAACTGGCTCCCGTGATCTATCAGGTTGCATATAATGCGGCCATGTCTGAACATGTCTTGAACATGTCTAGTTAATACACCAGATCATGGTTGCTATTTCCTAGTTAATACACCAGATTGCAGTGTACTAACTAGGAAATGGCAATCGGTATAAAGGATTGTTATAACCATGATCTTCCAACACTGGGGATCTGTATCTTGTATGGGTACATTTTTAGATATAATCAAAGCCATCTGTACTTTCAAATTCCAGATCCATCAAAAGTGTTCTTTTAATACAAGGGGCATTTGAAAAGTTTGTGGCCTATGTATAAAAGGGTAAAGGGTAGCGGTACAGTGTTAAAAATTTTTGTACTTAATGTGTAGCACATCAAACAGTAACCCATGAAGTTTCAATAATGTTTTTTTTTTTTTTTTTTTTTTAAATTACAGGTTGAACAGTAAAATAAATCTGCAAGTGTGCCACTTCATGCAAGATGACCATTATCTGCAAGGTAGGATGCGCTGACTGAGAGATGTCATGCAACACAGGAGCTTTCCACAGCTGTAGGAGGACTTGTGTATAGACATATCTATAGGTTGCACAATCGTTGCAGTCTCACAGTTGTCATAATCATCACCCTCCCCACACCAGGTAGAGAATCGCCTCGAGGATGCAAGGAATTATGGGTCCTTTTTCACAACGTGGCCGGGTTAGATGGTCTCAGGCAAGGGTAGCATGGTTTTTCCACAGAATGCACACAATTTTGAGGCATGTTATATACAGTGCCATATGGACTAAATTGCAGATGTGCCTAAAACCCTACAACAAAACAAACTCCATCCATGTCTGAGTCTGTAGGAGAACACAATTATCAGACGACCGCGATACATACCACCATTAATTTCACATTCCATCTTTACATCTTCATCAACATGTCCAGTGGTGCAGAAAGAAATCCGCTCAGGGATAAGAATAGTATTTTGTCATCCTTAGTGAGTGGCGCACTATGGCCATAGTTGCCGATGCGCCTAATAAATCGCTAAACCAACAACAACAACATCCTTAGTGGGAATCGCATTCCTCTTTAGGATGTCTCTGGTGACATTCCAGTAACAGAAGTAATCCAGCCTGCTCACCTAAATCATGAATCATTGTAAGTGATAGCTCCCTGGCCAACAGCCAAAATCATGGATCATTGTAAGTGATGGCGCAGCATGGTATGGAGAGCATCAGTTACAATAACCCTTCACTTCTGATCTTTATTGTAGGCATACTGCCTTCCAAAGGAAGAGCTTGTGCTGTTTCTACGCTCCACCAGAAATGCTATTTTCCAACAGGACTAAGCCCACCCATATACAGCTCTCATATCCTGAGACACCTACGTGATGTAAACACAAGCCATAGCAAAGTATAAAAAGAGTAAAGAATCTTACATTTCTATATTTTAAAGTATTTGATCATGCTCTGTTTAGAATTTAAGACTACTGTATATGATTTCAGGATGGGAGTTTTCATATATGTGAAAAATCCTATTATTTTCAAGATCAAATTAATTATGATTTTGTCGCCGATTCCCTAATCATTCTCTCTTAACAAGTCAACCACAAAGGAGGATGTACTCTTTTTTTTCACAATAAACGTCATATTCTTGGTGATCTTTGAATTTTATTCATTTAAGTTTTGAAATGACTGCTGCAGTCAGAGTGAAAAACTGGATCAATGTTGAAATCAGCCCTACTTCTTAGATATTTGTAGATGTTCCAATTTTGAAGTGCATAGTTTTTAGTGTGCACACTTTTTGTATCAGCCATCTTCAAAATAAAAACGTTCCTCACTCAGGGTAGCCATCTCTATGTGGCAATAGTAAGTTTATCATTAATATTAAAGGTAAACTTGCCTTTATTAATATTAATATATTAATAAAGGTATTAATACAGTATTAATATTTTCTTAGAGGATAATAAGCTTTGTACATGGGAGTGAGTTCCAAGGAGTATCCTTACCAATGAAGTTTTTAGTAAATCTCAGTTTAAAAGCTATTCTCGATGCTACCGTCTAACAATGCAAGTGGGAAGAGAGTGGTGCATCTAGAAAACATCCATATTTTTTTTTCTGGTCCAAGCCCAATCCCCAAGAAAAAATCCCAGACAGTGCCGTTACTGTGCCAATTTTCACATTTGGCATAGTAACGCGAAGAACTTTAGTGAGCTTTTTTTCACTCCGTGGCTGAGTAAGTCGGTCTCAGGCGTAGATAACAAGGTTTTTTTCCTTAGAAACTAGGGTTTTCTTTTCATCCAGCAAAACAGGCAAATTGACCAGAGAACACATGCAATTTACAGACACAAATATGGGTTTATGTATTAAATTACAGGTAACCATATTATAATAATAAACCACCCTTCCTAAAGCCTTCTGGTCCCTTTCCACCAATGTATGCAGTCTACTCAAACGTTTTCCAGCTGTGGTACCATTGTGCACCCATTTAATGAATTCTATCAGCTAACCTTGCTTCACAGCAGTAGTCAGAAACTCGCACCCAAAGCAACATGTTGCTCTCATTTTGTAAGTTAAATTAAATAAAAGGTAAAAAAAAAAAAAACCTAGTTCCTCTTAATTACTGATTAAGCATTGACAGTCACACACTTGGCAACAAGACTTGGGCTTATATTATTGTTATAGGGTTTTAAGCGAATCTACAACTTAGGCTATAACAGCCAAGTGGTGTATGGGATTAAAACTTGCCTTGCCAAAACATAACTGTTGTTTTCCTGTTATATATAAAATGAAAGTTTTATTTTTCCATGCACAACTTAGCTGTTCACTTAGACAAAATACATTATTTGCATTTCAGCATACATTCGCTAATAGAGACCAAGAGCCGGCTAATGAGAAGCCAGTAAGCAGCCTTCCCGGTGAAACACCACCGGGAAGGCTTCAAAATAGCCTTCCCGGTGGTGTTTCAGATTTTTAAATGTATAGCGATATTTAATGATTCTACACAATTTGCAAAGATATTGCAAATTGTATGGAACAATTAAGCAGAACGGTAAATAATAGTATTTGTCTCTAAGTTAAACATCATGCCAGTCCTTAGTGCAACTACTCAGAGTTAAAAATAGAGTACTTTCAACTCTAAATTGAAAAGCCTTCTTCAATCCTACAGAAATGTGGGAATGCATTGAAGAGTAGTGTTAGGCAAATTTTTAATTTTTCACATTTAATGAAATGGAAAGATTATCTAATGAATTTTATATTTGCATTAAATTTCAGCAGATCTTTTTATTTTATTTATTTAATTTTTTTTATATTTATATATTTGAATTTTTTTAGGATTAATGACAAAGAATTTCTACTTTAATCCTGAAATTCAAACTGAAACAGATTTGTCCATGTCAGCCTTATGACAACTAATTGGGCCCAAATTTCTTTTAATTATTATTTCTTTTATTTGAGTGTTTATTTATTATTTTTTTAATTATTTTTTACTGTAAACAACTAATTTTAATATCAATAGCCATCACTTTATTCACCAGATGGCAGCACGCATTCCAATGATCATCAAAGAATTTCAGGGATTTCAAAAAACAGTAAGACAACTTAGAATTTAAACTGCGTATATTAATATAAAAAATGTAATACACGTATATTGATAATCTGCATTTCACGGAAAATAAATAACAGCAGCAATTAATACAGATTAATTGCTGCTGTTAGTTATTTAGTCCCTTAATCTTTTAGTCTTTCTCTGGCACCATGCCAAGAAAGTTAAACATTACAGTATCGTCCTAATTATTTTTAATACCTGTGCCTAAAACTGTTTTGGAAATGTATTATGAATTTGTATTTTGTATAAAATAGTGGAACTTCCTTCATTTTTAATATTTTACTTTAACTTTTTTCTATTTTCGTTTTTATTATTTAAATTATTTATAAACGTTTCGGAGTTCAAAAACACGTAAAGCACAATCTTAGAATAAACACAAACTTTTCATAGTTACAGGAGTCGGTTTTTTTTTAAATTGCATTATTTATTTATTTATTAATGTTTTGTTTAATTATTTTTAGTTTCCTTTTCCACGAGAGATGCCTATTAAATAAAATTGCCATGCATTGAATAAGTCAAAAACATGCTTTAGTAAATTTAAAATACTTTAAAATATTATGAAAACAATGATATCAACTTTATTACAACTCTCTACTGGAATCAAACAGCCCGGCTTCGCTATGACAACGACCTGACAGACCCAATTCCAATAAAAAAAGGCGTCCGGCAAGGCTGTCCATTATCTCCCATTCTTTTTAACATCTATTCGGAAATGATCTTCGACCAAACACTGGCTGACAAGAACATCGGCATAAAAGTTAACGGACACTACATCAATAACTTAAGATATGCCGATGACACAGCACTAATAGCGGATTCAGAACAAGATTTACAGACCATCTTGAACGAAGTGGACATAGAAAGCCAAGCATGGGGGCTACGAATCAACAAAAAGAAAATAAAGGTGATGAAGGTCAGCAGGACTGCAAGCAATATCACGATCAAACTAAACAACGAAAAATTAGAGCAAATACACCGCTTCAAGTATCTCGGAGTACTCATTGATGACCAGCTGAACCATGAGGCCGAAATCAAAAGCAGAATTGAACAAGCCAGGCAGGCATTCACCAAATGGAGAACCCTCCTCACCGACAGAAGCTTGAACATCATGCTCAAATTACGCACATTGAAATGCTACATCTGGCCAATACTGCTCTACGGTGTAGAAACCTGGACTCTAACATCAGCCACTACAAAAAAGCTCCAGGCCTTCGAAATGTGGCTCTACCGAAGAATGCTGAAAATTCCGTGGACAGCTAAGATAACCAACGCACAGGTCCTGCAGGACATGCACACGGAACGGGACCTGCTCAAAACCATCATCAGCAGGAAATGCAAATACCTAGGTCACATCGCTAGGAACCAAGAAAAATATCACCTACTACCACTCATCCTGGAGGGAAAGATCGAAGGCAAGAAACGCCCAGGCAGACCGAAAATGGCATGGCTAGATAACATCAACACCTGGCTTCACATGACAACAGCACAAATTCTACACGCAGCGCTAGACAGAGAACAATATCAAAACGAAGTCGCAAACGCCATTCGGCAGCATTAAAGAAGAAGAAGAAAATACTTATGAAATGCATCTTGTATAGACCACTCTTTTTGATAAGTATGTTTTCAAAAAAGAAAACAGAAACACTTTTCACATTAATCCACATGATATTTCTTGATAACCGTTCATTTCTTGTTTCGCTATTTCTCTTTAACTGTTATCAAACCAAAACCGAAACTAACTATTTAGTCTTCAAAGTTTTAATCTTTATTTCTACATCTCTCTGAATCTGGCACATGCAGATAACTCCTATCAGTACCAAAACGAAAGTACAGTATTCTCCATTCGAATACATCTATTACATCGACAAAGAACATTGACTTTCTCTTCTCACTGCAGTTGAACTAGTGTTCCCGTTTTGCTCTACATAAGATACTATATATGTTTATACATACATATCCTCTCACCACAAATTCCTTCTACAGTATTTTATGATCCCAAATAGGGATGACTGATGAACTGCGGCGTCATCTAGAGGTATGAATGAGTTCAGAGTTGGAGAGAAGGAACAGCCTTCTAATCTACAAATTCCAGGAATTTCGACTCTCGGATTGGGAACGTTGTTTGACATAACAAGGAAACTCAGAGACTACGGGAAGTTATTATTGGCCCCTGTCTGCAACTACTTGTGAATTGTAAATGAATGATGCATTATTATTCTTTTGATGTCCAAATATTGTATTATATTAAAGCCAATCAGTTTTATATAGAGTGAACATTTCCAAAGTTTTGTTGTCAAACAATTGTTGTTCACTACTGTATATAAAAATATTGTGAGCCTATGTAGTCCAAGTGTTCATGATTAATAAAAGGTTCAAAAATATACATAATCTTACGTTGGCAATTCCGCTTATCGGAGTATGCGATGCTTCAACTATCATTTACTTACGAACGCTGGACAGTACAGTTTTTTAATACAAGAGATCTGTATGTAAATATAGCCCAATTGCTGGGTCATCGACTCTCTTTTAGGTATATTTAAATCTTTCTGTAAAGATCAATGCTTTAATTACATCAGGGAAAGAACTGCGTATTTTGTTGTCACCTTGTATCTTTAAAACGAATTATTTAAATAAACAGGAATACTGAACATAAAAACTTTTAAATAAACATATTAAAAAAATATATTTTTAAATATTACGAAATTTTTGTCCTCTACCTTAAATAGGAGAACAGAACATATAACCATATCCTAAGTATAGTGAAACATGAGTGGAAGAAAACAAGAAGTGGGTATAGTAGTAGTCGCAAATGATGCAAGAAACGCAGGTACCAAGTCCTCAGACGCTGCAATTTGCAGACTTGAAACCTTTCCTGAAGGTAAGTGCACCTCTTTGTTCCCTTCACCAATCTGGTTGCCCATCTCTGCGCCCGTTCCAGCAGATCTACATTCTCCCAAAAGTGAGGCCTCCAGATTTGTATACAATACTCTAGGTGCAGTTAACCGTGGCCTTGTACAATGGGATGATCACCTTATCTCTGATAGACAAGTTCCTGTATATCATAGACAAAATCCCATTAGGAGTCTGGCAGACTGTGTGCACTGCTCGCAGCACTTCATATCTGACTGCACAATTACCCTCGGGTGTTTTTCATTTTTTACCGCCGAGTGTAGTACCACAGAGTTGGTACGTTAACCTGGGATTACTGCTACTCATATGTAGTACCTTGCATTTGTCAATGTTAAACTTCAACTGCCATTTCTCAGCCGATGTGCCTAATTTATTTAGATCTTGCAAATAGCTTCCCCTGATTACTGTCATTAATCACACTTGACAACCTGTGTATCATCTGCAAACTTAGACATTAAGCCTGTACCTTCATCAATATCAATAAATATTGAAAACAACAATAGCCCAAGCAATTGAACCCCGAGGAACTCCACTGAAACATTAGTCCACAAAGGGCTGTGCCCATTGATAATCACTCTCTGTCTTCTTCCACTTAACTATCGTTTTATCCATAGCGGTAACTTGTCCTTAATGCCACATTGCTACAATTTATACAGGAGCCTTTTATTATACAATAACATATTATACTCCAATTGATACAACAGTATCAAAAGCATTCCTGAAATCAAAGTATATTATAACAAAATTCTTTCGCACCCCTTGGTCACTGCATCATCATCGTAACCTATCAGATTGGTTAGACAAGACCATCCCTTACCAAATCCATGCTTTGATTGCAGTATAACTGCATTCATGTCCAGATGGTCCTGCATTACTACTTGAACCAATAACTCTATTATTTTCTCTGAAACAGATATTAAGCTGACTGGTCTGTAGTTCCTCCTGTCACCTTTTGATCCCCCTTTATGAATTGGGGCTACATTCGCACATCTCCAGTCCATAATGACCTCCACTAAACCCAAGGATGCTCTCATAATTATGGCTTAGGGTTTCCTTCTCTTTTGCAGCATCCCTTAATATAACTCGATAAATTCCATCCACCACTGATGCCTTTTTTGACGTCCATCTTCAACAATTTCTCTTCCACTTTCTTCTCAGTTATTGCAAAATCATTTAGTTCTCTGTTGGAATACGATAAACCTCCGGCATTCTCTTCCTTAAAGAATTCTCATCTGCGAATGTAGATGCAAAATATCTATTCAATTTGTCCGCAAACTGAGCAGAGTCGTCAACGGTTAACCCGTAGACATCAAGTGGCCCTTCCTCCTACTGTTAATATAAGCATAGAAGTCTTTGCTGTTTTTCTTTGCATTCTTTGCCCTTCTCATGCCTTAGCTTGCTTAACCTCCTTTGTGACTTGATTACAGACTAATTTCTATCTACCATAGGTTCCTTAGCTTGCT
Source organism: Mastigoproctus giganteus (assembly GCF_048544385.1). NCBI lineage: Eukaryota > Metazoa > Arthropoda > Arachnida > Uropygi > Thelyphonidae > Mastigoproctus > Mastigoproctus giganteus. Next base: position 13,219,415 of record NC_143575.1, read on the forward strand.
TAACCTCCTTTGTGACTTGATTACAGACTAATTTCTATCTACCATAGATTTCTGTATCACCTGATAATTTACATGCATCCATGCACTTTTCTTCTCTGCCACATATCTCAGTTCATCTGACATCCATTTAGGTCTAAGCTTTGAAGAGTATTTCTTAGTAGGTATGAAAAGCCTAGTAGTTTCTGTGATTATTTCCCTGAATGCTTCCCATTTATAATCTGTTGTCTGGTGGATGGAATGCTATGAATAGCATTCCATCCATCGGAATTCCTTCATCGGAATTTAACTTAGAACAGTCCCAGGAGCCAACAGAATATAGATAGAAAAATTGAGAGCAATCTCCATTTTTCTGGTCGATTAATGCGAAAACACTTTCATTTATGCGTGTGTTTTTGGTTTTTGGTGGGGAGAGAGAGAGAGAGAACGAAGGCGGTGAAATCATAACTGGACATGAAATTTTCCCAACGACCAACAGAAGAATATTGATTGAAAATTTGACCTCGACCTGACTTTTCGTTATAGATTATATGAATAGATTTCTTTGGTCGGGGGAGGAAGGATATGGCTGATCTTAAAAGCTTTCCACGGATCAACGCAACATAGACGCTGAAAATGCCCTCGTGTGTAGCACAGTTGGTAAAACCGCCGTCCTCACCACACCGGGTGGGAAAGACCCGAGTTCCAGTCCCGTCTATGACGTAAGAAATTTCTGACTCAAGGCTGAGTTAGTCAGTCTCAAGAAGCGTGGTTTTCTCTCCCGGAAACTCAGGTTTTTCGTCCAGAAAACAAAAAATCGTCCAAATAACATACGCAATTTACAGACAGCAACACGAAGCATATGGCTTTAGTCGCTGATACTCCTAAACCCTACAACAACATCTGAAAATGTGATATAGACTGAACTTTTTCTTATTAAGTAATGTGTAAATAGCCGATAATATGCTTCCATTAGGTGATGGAAGTATATTATTAGGTAATGTAACATAGTGCATCATATTTCAAACGGATTGTATTTTTTTATTTTCTTAAAATAACTGCATTTTTATTTCTTTTTCTATGATTAACTGAAGATATTAATTACTAAGATTATAACTTCATAGAGCACATAATAAAACTCTATAGTATAACTGCTTTCTTGAATCATTTGCCTCTACTAATACCAAACGTTCCAATTTTTATCGAAAGATGGCGGCACTTGTAGGCAGCTCATTGGGTTATAGTCATACGACTTTTGAAATCCATAGACGTTTAAAAGTAAAGTGCATTTTTATTATAATTAATAAATCTGTAATTTTAAATTTGATTGCAGATGGTAGGATCGCTGGCCATGCTCTGTACTTAAAGACAACACTGTTTTTCTAGCCTTCCTTGACATACACATATGTCAAGAAAGGCTATATTATAAACAAACACTGTGCTGCCACTTTATTAGGTACACCCCTGCTGTGCACACAAACGGTTTGTTCCACAACGTTGCAAGTCACATGACCATAGTTGTAGATTTAAATGCAGCAGAACAACCTTTCTACTATCAGGTAAGCGTACAAACCGTAGCGAGAATAGGGAAAAGGAGTGATCTAACGGACTTCGAACGTGGCATGATAGTAAATGCAAGGCGTCCTGGACAAAGCATCTCTGATACGGCAGTTCTCCTGAACTTTTCACGCACCACAGTTTCAAAGGTATATCGAGAATTGTACAAAGAACAGAAAACATCCTCTCAACAGCACTCCTGTGGAAGAAAATCGCTTGTTGATGAGAAAGGTCAGAGGAGGATGGCTAGAATTGTGCAAGCAAACAGACGGGCCACAATGTCGAATTCAGAATGTCAGAATACAACCTTGGTGGGCAGAACAAAATATAGCAACGGACTACTAGTCGCACTTTGTCGCGAATGGGATATACAACAGCCGACGCCACATCGCGTACCTTTGTTATCAATGAAGAACAAGAGGGCATGCCTCCTGTAGGCAAAGCAAGACCAGCACTGGACTATCGAGGATTGGAAAACAGTTGCTTGGTCTGACGAGTCGAAGTTCCTGGTGCATCATGTTGATGGAATGCTAAGAATTTGACGAAAACAACATGAATCCATGGACCCATCATGTCTGACGACTACTCTGCAAGGTGGTGGGGGCAGTGTTATGGTGTGGGGAATGTTTTACTGGCACACGTTGGGTCCACTGATACCCATAGATTCAGGTCTGAATGCCACATCGTTGCTGACCAAGTGCATCCGTTCATGTTGACAGTTTATCCTCAGTCAGATGGTTACTTCCAGAAGGATAATGCGCCGATGCACAAAGCCCGAATTACTATGGAATGGTTCCAGCAACATCACAATGACTTTTCTTTGCTGCAGTGGCCCGCTCAGTCCACGGATCTCAATCTTATTGAACATCTTTAGGATGAGCTGGAAAGGGCTGTTTGCTGCAAGCTTACACCTCCGTCAAGGAACTACATGATACACTCATGTCTGCATGGTACTCCATTCCTGCACGTTTTCAGCATCTTGTTCAATACATGCCTAGACGAATTCAGGCTGTTTTGAAGGCTAAAGGAGGCTCAACACGCTACTAGGTAGGTATACCTAATAAAGTGACAGCACAGTGTATATTGAGATCTCAACTTAAAGAAAAGAAGGGCATTAGGAAATTTCTTAAACAACTGGCTGATGGTCGGAAGAAAGCCTGCGGACACTTTGGATTGAACCGAATCTTTGAATACAGCATTATGCAAGATTAGGTCTAAATGTTGCATGTCCCTTTTAAGTAGAGTTGCTAGCAGCCTCAGCCCAAATTCAAATAGTTGGGTGAGAACAACTTTTGTATATTTGGGAAGGGGTTTGTTGAAATCGCCTGTTCAGGAAGATCCAGAATACGAACTCGCTTTGTGAATCTGGAGTATGGTCTGATGGAATATAGATAGCAGGACGTTGTGGACGCATACCCGTAGTACACTGGTACACTGGTGTGCAAAATTTAAGGACCACTCAAGTTTTCACCTGTAGCTTCTCATAGGAGTGGCTTGGGTATGGGAAAAGCATACCAAAGGAACTTCGTGAGCTACAGAAATGATGAAGGAAACAACATCGACACAACAATGGGAACAAAACGGTACAGAGGGACTTTATTCAAAAATGGCAACATAGCACTGGCTGCCATGATACAGATGCATTACTGTCAAAGGTGCAACAAGGGAAGAGGAGGTTCTCAGTAGGAGATATGGCCATCCCTAATGTCGATGCAGGCTTTGCATCGCCTGTCCATACTTAGAACAATGTTGTTGATAAGTTCTTACAGTAATATCGTCCATTCCTCTGTCAGCGCCATCTTCAGCTGGTGAACATTTTCTGGTGGGTGTGGAAATGCCGCTAGGCATCTCCCCACAGCTCCCATATGTGTTAGATGGGATTTAGATCGCCAGAAACGGGCAGGCCAATCCATACGAACAATGTCTTCACTTTCCAAAAGCATATCAACAGGTGCAGTGCGATGGGGTGTGGCGTTATCATCATCCATAAACACGAACTCGCGACCAATGGTACCTCTGAACAGAAGCACATGGGGAAGGATTACCTCAGTACAGTAATGTGCACCGGTTACAGTACCGCCTTCCAGTATCTGGAGTTGTGTACGTCCATCCAAGATAACGCCTCCCTAGACGAGAACACCTCGACCGCCATATCGATCCCTTTCAGTGATGTTTGCAGGGTGATACCGTGTGCCAACCTCTCGTCAGATTAGCTGACGTCCTGAATCGCTGCTGAGACTGAATCTACCTCTCATCAGTAAAGAGTACCTTACCCCATTGCGCTGCTGTCCAGTCCTTGTGTTCGATGTACCACTGTAAACGGTGTCTCCGATGGGCAGGTGTTAAAGGGACACAGCGTACTGACCGTCTGGCAAACAGTCCACCTTTGTGGAGTCGCCTGGCCACAGTAAACCGCGATATCCTGCGTCCAGCTGCAATGGATCCCGCTGTCTGGTGTCGGTCCCTCTTGGCTTGTAGGAATATATAGCTGTCATCATTGGGCGTTGTTTTTCGTGGACGACCACCACTGGTCCATTGAACAGCTATACCTGTCGTTCTGAAGCCCGACCATGTAATTGAGGCGATGCTAGGGGCGATACCGAACTCTGCAGCCACACTCCTCGGACTTCGACCTTCCCAATTATTCGACCCTGGGCAAAGTCATCCAGATGTTGTCTACAGGCAATTTCGTTGTCTGTAGCACTGTATGAAACCAATCGAACGTCTGTAACCATCGTGCTCTCTATTGGGTAATTTGCACATAACTGCTGAATTTCTGCTTTTATCTGTTTATCTGAGCCCTCTCATCACGATTCAAATTTTTGCACGTGCACCAGCTTTCTACTGAACGGCCACAGTTATGCAAATCGCCTTAAGTTTTGCACACCAGTGTATAACTACACGCATCAGGGGACTAGGATTAGGATGTCGCTTTAAAACTTTCGTGATAGCTACAGCTTTACGTAGACCACTTGGGACTTCTGCTGCTACAAAACTTTGTCTATTCAGATGTATTTCAGCTTTTTGGGATCCCAAAAATATTAAGACTCCAATGGAATTAGTGCGCCTATGCGTAGTCGCATCACCGAGCGAATATAGATCCATTTAAGCTTTGTTTGGAGTCCCAATATTTTTGGAACCCCAAAAAGCTGAAATATACATTTGAATAGAAAATTAATGTTTTGTAGCAATAGGAGTCCCAAATCCCATAGCACCTTATAACTCCAAACGCACTACTGTATTCACCCATAGGTTGATGCGGGGGAGCAGTTCCTTACATCATTTCAAGAGGCAGCTGCAGCATACTATCACACAAACTCCTTGCCACTGTGCTCCCCTGATTTTTAAGTTTAATGTTATTTTATTTTATTTGTTACAGTGTGCAAGAAATTTTATATGTGGTGTAATGGTGTTTAACTTTGTTACCTCATCAATTAATTACACCAAGATTAATTTACACTTCTAATAAATGATCACTTATGGGAAAACATAGTAGTTATATTACAATGATTCGTGCACACACAACTGCCCTCACTATTAATATAGTGGTTTCAATCACGTCCTTATACACCGTGTGGGCAAAAGTTAGAGTTCCAATTCTTTGAAGAACAGAAAGATTTGGTTTTCTTTATTATTTATTTATTTATTTTTAAGGCGAGGCCAACTTAATTGATCTCGAAAGAAGACAAACAAGTTTCCAGTCCCGAAACTTGTTTTTCATTAGGCAAACTGACCATGGAATACATGAACTTCACAGACATAATATACTGTGGTTTCATAGTCTTAGTTGCTTTGGTACAAAAACTACTATCAGCATAAGCCAAAAATCAAAGTTGCGAAAGTAAAGGGATCCAAGCGCATTTTGAATTTTCCCAAGTAAGGCCGTTGGTTACCTCTATTCGCATTCAAATTGGACAGTATCTATATTCAGCATAAGAATATATGGCCCTCATGGATAGCACAATTTTTAGAATCGCCTTCCTCTCCACACTGGATGAGTTCGAATCCCATGGATGAAGTGAGGAATTTTTATGGGCCTTTTTCACAATGTGGCTGAGGTGAGGGTGGCATGATTTTTCTCCCGGATACTCGGGTTTTTTATTCAGCAAACAGAACATAGACCACAGCTGTTGTTGGTTGTGTAAAGTTTTAGGAGCATTAGCAACTAAGGCCATGTTGTCTGTTAACTGCGTATGTTCTGAGGTTGATTTTCTATTTGATGCGCGAAAAACCATCCTTCTACTCACCTGAGAACGACTAACTCAGCCACGTTGTCAAAAAGGCCCGTAAAAATTCCTCCCGTCTTTGACGAGACTCGAACTGAGGTATTTTCCACCTGGTGTGGGGAGGACGGCTATTCCACCCACGAGGGCATCGACCACAGAACACACGCAATTTACACAAAATATATATACTGCGCAATATGGCATAAACAGTCAAAAGCCAATAACACTTCTTAAACTGAAGCGAAAATCTTTAGAAGGCATACAAGAAAAACTATAAAAATCTAAAAAACAGGAGGAAGAGTATAGTGCTTAAAGAAGATAAAGGGCAAGATATGTTACTTAGAGAAATGATCCTTCCCATGTTACGACAATCTCTTAGAGTTAATTTAAGTTATAATGTGGAGGTTGTAAGAGAAAACAAATACATCTGCATAGTGACAACGAAAAGAGTGGATGACAGTGATTCTAAGCGAAACCCCTCAATTAGGTTTTTTACATAGGATAAAAATATGCTTCAGTGCCACTATGGAAAATTAAATATAACCCTTCAATAATTAACATTTTTCAGTGATGTAACTATCGTACAATAAAACCCGATATTAAATAAGCCCAACAAATACATTTTCAAAATTTTTCTAGAATATCCAATTCACGTCCGATATACAATATACAAATTCAAAATTTCATAGCAGCAAAACAAGTTTTTATTATTATTATTATTATTAGCCATATGGTGCAAGGAAGCTTGAGGCTTATACCAGCTAAAACAAAATTTCCGAGTTACCCTGAGAGAGAGTCAGAAGTAGAAAGGAATCACCAAGAAAGAGAAGAATGATATTCAGCTGAGGACCCTGGGTGTGCCAAGCCCATACTCATCAGATGTCAGCCCCTGGGGTAGTTATTTAAAATTAAATGATACAGCCCTTAAATAATAGCAGAACTCATTTTTTCTTGGTCAGTTATTGCTATGCCACTCGGCATAGCAGTAACTGACCAAGGACCACTATCATCGTATTCGGAAAAGTGGAGAATGTCCCCCTGATGACGGTAGAATTATTATTTTATTTTATTTATTTATTATTATTTTTTTCACGCCCTGACCAACGAAAGGTCTGTTTCGGGTTATTGGATTCACCAGCTGCAGAAACCTGGGTTTTTCATCCAGAAAAAAACAAGGAAATTGGCCAAAGAAAACAGCATTTGTATTCTTTTGTTTCACGATATCCTGGTACTAGCCGGCCTTTGTGCGAATAATAAAGCAAAAAAAGTAACTAATGAACTGCCACCTTCAATATCACTACTTACTTTCACAAGCTATTTACGTTTCTTTGTTGACTTGAAGACCATGATCGCTTAACAAAGAGTTGTTGTTAAAAACAACTAATTATTCCAATTTTGGTTTGAACGTAGCAATCGAAAATGGTGGATATATCGAAGTTGTATTAAGAGGAACCATTGAAAAGATGGATTGGTCATTTTTCTTTGCTTAAGATTGCTTTAAAGCTATCAATTACAATTGGTTGGTCACCGCGCAATTCGACTCTGTGCATTGCATGCTGTGATGTTTGGTCTATGTACTGTAGCTCTTCCGTAAAATCAGAATGCCATGCAGCACCTTGCGTATCGTCCCTGTACTGTACTGTCAATTCCAACTGCCTCTCTAAACTGCTGGTTAACGGTGTTCGATGAGGGATGAAATCTACTTTCTTCGAGCGCCCTCCGGTCTGCAATGGCAAGAAAAGATTGATTGCTAATATACAATTCTATGATGATTCTCCCTTTGGATGTTGATAAGCTCAACGCTTCATCCCATCTGTTATACAGTATTTCGTTGATCTACACATTCTTCTAGCGTGAATCCAGTTGCTTTTATACCTATTTCTACAAGTGAATGACGAATATGGTTCCTTTTCCAAAATCTAGTGTTTGTATACTTCTGGAAATACTGTGTACATGTTTATTCATGATTACAAATGTAGTGACTTTTGCTCCTGATTAAAATGCTCTTATCATCTCCGTTTTTGAAATATATGGTCTTTTGTTCTTGTTCTAACCAAATTTGATCTTCATAGTGGTTGTTGTCCTATTAAATACACCCACATAATTATAAATAGTCATTCATAATCTTTACCAACAGAATACTTTGCTGTCTCTGATGGAATACAGCTGCTGTCGTCCATTACGAACTTCTACTCTCTGCCACACCATCACAGGAGATCCAAAGTGCTTTTGTTCATTTTTTAAGAGTTTTAATTTTATCCAAAATATCCGCATGAATTCTTTCTGGACACTGATATTTCAAGTATAATGTCTAAGTCTGTTGATGACACCAAAGTGAGCAGGGTAGTTAAGGATGGTAATCCACTTAGACAGACTTAGAACAGCATATCCAAATAATTTATCTATGTCAACAAGCCAGATAAATTATTGCGATAGGCTGAGAAATGGCAGCTGAAGTTTAACACTTGAAAATGTAAGGTTTTACATCTGATAACAGTAATCTTGGAGTAACCTACCATTTGGGTAGTACCAAACTCACGATATCTGATAACGAAAACTACTTGGGAATAACTGTAAAATCTGATATGCAGTTTAGGAACAGTGTATGTAGACTTGGACAACTTTCTGTTAATCACATAGAGGAATTGTTTCCAGTAGAGATTATTTAATTATATAAAGAGCTAGTTAAGCCGCCTCTTGAATACTGCATACAGCCTTGAAAATTCCACCTTAGGAAAGATGCGGACCTGCTGGAAAGCGTACGGAGAAGAGTGGGATTGGTTAAGAGCAGAAAGGGGTGTTATTATCAAAAGAGATGAGTTTTGTGAGCTACTGTATTTGGAAGCCAGGTATCTACAGGGTCACATGATCGAGGTGATCAAGGCGCTTGAAAGGTTTCAGTAAACTGAATGCTGAGGGAATTTTTACGCTTAATCGTGTCACATACCCAAGGGGGCATAAATTTAAATTGAGAAGGGATAACTGTATATTGGACATCTGAAAAGTTTCCTTAGCCAAAGAATGATTGACTACTGGAATAAACTGCCACCCTTCAAAGTAGGTGGGAGTTTATCCAACTCTAAAGGACTAGACAAATACTTGAAATAAAATAGGCAAATGCAGTAAGGGACATTGACAGTGGTTTTTTAATTTTATTTTATTATTATTAGCATTTGATTTTTTTTTTTTTTTTTTCTGACTGATGATACATAAGCTTTATGAGGTTGGAATAATACTTCCTGTCACGGTACAGCCATTTTGAAGGTAATCTGTTGGAATTACACCTACTGATCATAAAAAAACTGACAGCATCACCTTGCTAGCACTTATTTGCACCTTTCCCTTTTTGGGGTGTGGTAATCCTGCATGCTTCCATTGTTTAGATATTTGTTTAGTTTTGGGATCATAGTGATGGTGGATTCAAGTTTCTTCCATTATGACTAAAATAAAAAAATAATAAATTTTCTGTTTATACTCCGGGACGACCAAACGGTCAGAGGAGTTCACAAGATAGACAGATTACAAGAAACAGCACCGTATTCAGCAGTCACGGGCTTGAACCCCGGTCACTCAAAGCACGTGTACTTATGCACCCGCGCGCCTGACCACTAGGCTACGGCGGCCTTACTAGTCAAGGTGAGAAGGGCTTTTCCTGGAAGTCTACATTTCATGTACCCATTGTGCCCTTCCTTTCTTTTGGTAATGAGTCAGAAGTCTGGAAACCTATCTAGCAGACACTTTACTCATATGCATCTGATGGATGATGTTCTCCACACACCCTACAATAATTTACGAGCTCTGCAGTTAATTCTTTCACGCTAATATAGCGATCTTCCAGGATTAATGCCTCAACTTTTTCAACACTCTCTTTTATTAGAGCAGTTTCTGGGCGTCTTGGGATTTCTTCATCATGCACTGAGGTTCTTCATTTGTGCAACCACACTGTAACCTGAACAGTCTTCCCCATAAACAGTGACCATATCTTCGTGGATTGTTTTGGGTGTTTCCCTTGCACCAAATCAATGATCTGTATTCCACTTTATCCATTGTGAAACTTCCATCTCATTCAGCGCTGCAAAGAAAAAAAAATGAATTGTCAGATCGAAATCAAAATTTGTATCGTTACTATAGAGATTTCAAGGTATCAGACAAAAAACTTGACATCTTTTTATCACTACTTCTGGGTGAAAACAAATCTTCTTTTGAACCCTCTCGTACATTTCTGTTTATACTGCGTATCAGCGAGGTTAGAAGAGTTTACATCTTCAATGTAACTCTCTTATTCTAACCAATATACAAATTACAAACAAACGAGGCGGAGTTGAACAAACGTTCTAGGTGCCGCCCTTACATATACACATGTCCACATGTCCAAACAAAAAGATGGTGGGCTGAAGGCATCACTGCCCCTCACTTCTGATAACAGGTCGCAGCACGTCCTTCTGCTCCGGGCCAGTGAAAATTCGGAACTCAAGACTAGTAGAGATGTGAAAAACCTGGTTGCCAACATACTCAAGATGAATTTCAGGAACATCAAAGTAAAATCTCTCAGACCCATTAGAAACCGGGGTGTTATTCTGGAGACCACCACAATGGAGGACTTTAATCACATCTCCTTCAGTGGTTCTCTCTCCACTGCCGGCGTTCTGGCTGCCCCCACCTAAGAAGTCGAACCCGTCAATACTGATATATGACACCCCGCTTGACTGTACCAATAATGAGATTCTTGAGGACCTATTCTATAAGAACTTGGCTGACTCTGGATACACCTTGGAAGAAGTCAAGAGTGAGATTACCTTCAGATTTCGAACCAAAACTAAAACCATCTCTACAGCACACAGAGTCATCAGCCTCTCCCCTCGTCTATGCAAGAGCCTCCTTTCCTCTGATAGGATCTTTTTGGGTTGCGGGGCCCATAGATTCCGTCCCTTCACAGTGATCACAAAATGCTTTTTGTGCCTGGGATATGGGCATACATCTCAACACTGATCCCATAATTCTCCCATCTGCAGCCATTGTGCCAATAGTGGACACGTCCATGCAGAATGCCCTCACCGTGAGGAACAGCCCAGCTACATCAACTGTAAGAGAAGGAAGAGGGTCCACTCCCATTCAGTTCGTGATGTATCCTGCCCAGAGTATCGACGAGCACTTGAACTGGTACGGCTAAGAACTGCTGATGAATAATCCAAATACAGTTACAGATCGACGTCTTCCCAGTCGCAACACTGCAGTAAAAGGTAAAGTGCAGCCATTATCAACCCACTGCAGGATGGAAGCCTCCTCAACAATTCATGCTGAGGGAAATGGACCATAATCTGCCACGCTGGTCCAGTGCGGGTTGGCAGATCAACCGTATTCAGCAGCCAGGGGCTTGAACCCCGGTCTACTCAAAGAACGCGTGCTACTGCACTCCCGCTCCTGACCACTCGGCTACGGACATTGCAGTAGTCAATCCCAATCTTAATCACAACTCTACCAATCTAATCACTCCTGGAGCAAAACTTCGCATAATGCAAATTAATGGACAAAGGTCACAAACATAGGTGGTAGATGACTTTCATCAACCGGTGAAATACCACCACTTTGCTTATTGGAGGCTTGAAGTGGTGAAACCCATGTTTAGTCTCTAGAGCAAAGTTTCCGGCACCCCCCTCCCCCATACTTCTCCTTCAAACCCATGCACGGTACTAAGTACTATAGGTTTTGATACCTTTCGTGTTTGGGGTTTTCATAAAAAAAAAAAAAAAAGCTGTTTCTCATGAGAACCGTCTTTCAGCAGAACACTCCATCGATATTGCTGCCAGCCAGGAGCCCTATTTTGCAAAGGTACAAGTTGATTCTTCAACTAAAATAATGGAGTATGCTATTACTGCTAGGGTAATACAACCAGTCCCCGAAGATCCCAAATCCTGCATTGTTGTACTTAATCGGGAACTTGATAAACAGGTAGCACACGGGCTCTGCAACAAGTTTGCAACTCGCATCCAAGTCATAGCCTCTACATTATCATTTTATTTGATTTCACTCTATTGCCCACCCTCAGCCGATTTCTATGATTCAGTGAACTATCTGGAGTTTGCTCTCAACTTTCTGCACAGGAAATCTGTTCTCATTGTCTCCGATGTAAATGCCAAGTCATCATTCTGGCACAGCCCCATCTCTGATGCTCGAGGCCACTTGTTGGAGGATCATTGTCTCCCACGACTTCATAGTTCATAATTTACCACAGCAATATTTCACATATAGTAGCTCTATAGGAGAGTCCAACATCGATGTCACAGTAACGACCAATGACCTCAGTACCCGGATCTCTGACTGGAAGACAATCCCAGACTGGACGCTTAGTGACCATAGAGTGATTACTTTCTACATGGCAACACACTCAACCGCTCCCCCAGGGCCCCTAGACAGCTCGCCCTTGTGAGGTTCTCAATCAAGGATATCGATTAGCAGACGGTTGATGACTCGATTACCAGGGATTTTCCCTCACCTGCTGCTAATGAAATGGTTGACATACTTCAGCAAGCACTGTTACATACTTCAGCAAGCACTCGTATAAGTCGGCAAGGAAAAAGTCCATCCGTCCCACTGTTTGCTCATGGTGGTGTAATGTGCTAGTAACGATGCGTAAGGAGGCCCACGGAGCACGACGGTTTTATTAGCGCCATCGCAACTGTTCCCCCTCTGAAGTGGCAAGATTACACAGTAGCCACATTGCCAAAAAGAATGAATACACAAAAGCCATTTCCGCCAAGAAGAGAGCAACCTGGACTACATTTGTTAATGACTCGGGAATTCCAATCCATGGGGCCTTCTTTATAAGAGAGCAAGGGAGAAAACATATATGCCTGATATCTTTGGCACTTACAATCGAAACTGCAGAGACCTCGAACTAGACTGACACAATTAATTAAATACTAGACAAATTGTTTCCGGAGGATTATTCTGCAGGGGATCTACCAGAGCATTCAGCTATAAGAATGGCCAAAAAAATCTTATGACACTAAGGCACTAAGGCAACTACCAACCCCTTTATCATTGATGAACTGTCGGCAGTGATTAATAGGATCAATCCCAAAAAAGGCCCTGGGATGGACCTAATAGAATGTTTTTATTCTGCGTTTCTTCAAGCTTAGACCGCTATACCTACAATTACTGTAGAATAAATGCCTGCAAGACGGAATATTTCCCAAAATTTGGAAAGTAGCTCTCCTTCGGCTCATCAGGAAACCTGGTAAACCTCCTGACGACCCCTGCTCCCTCAGACCTATTGCCTTCCTGGCAAATCTTGGGAAAATACTGGAAAGACTCATGGCACTAAGAATCATGCAGTTGCTCTCTGAACAAAACCTCTTCTCCCCAGCACATTATGGCTTTATGCCAGGGCGCTCTTTTGAGGAGGCGCTGTTTGACCTGGTTCTCCACATAGAAAATTCTACATCCAAATATGAACTGGATATCTTTGTTGATTTCGAGGGCGCCTTTGACACTGTCTCGTGGGACAGTGCATTGGCCTGCCTCCGCCAAGCTCAGTGCTCCCTCCAGCTATACCAGCTCTTTCGAAATTATTTCACAGAGCATGAGATAGTAGTTAAATCCAACTATCTGCAGGTAATCAGACCGACCTCTCGAGGGTGCCCACAAGGTTCTGTCCTAGGGTCCCTTGTTTGGAATATGGTCCTCCACAGCTGGCTTACAAAATCCTTGGATGAATCTAAAATAATGGCATTTGCAGATGATATCACTATCGTTGTTCCTGGAAAAGCCCGCTTCGACCTAGAGTGTAAAGCAAATCGTATCCTATCTGATCTCAACCTGGACGGTGCTCAACCAGTGGCATAACTACCATGTAGGCAGGCAAGGCAATTGCCTCCGGGCCCTTTAGGGGTTCGGCGTCTTTGGCTGTCTCCTCTTTTTGCAATTTTCATTAATTAAGTAGGGGCCCGAACATGTTCTTTGCCTCTGGGCCCGAAAAAGGGTACCTACGCTACTGTGCTCAAGAAACTACGAATCAATCCGGATAAAATAAAAATGATACTCTTAAAATCCAAGCTAGATCTCAGACGCCCACCACAAATTAAGATCTCTGGAAAGCAACTCCCGATCATAACACACACGAAAGTCCTGGGGGTGATTATTGATCACAAGCTGAGCTTCCATCAACATATTATGTCCTTAGGAACCAAGGCCAAAAGATTCTCAGCAGCCATCATTAGATTTTCCAGATGTGACTGGGGACTCTCAAATAAAACTCTGTCCTTATACTACAGAGCGATCTTTTTGCCTATTGTGACATATGCGGCTGGAGCTTGTTGTTGTTATTTGGTTTTAGGAGCATTAGCAACTAAGGCCATATTGCTCCGGGGATATGCGGTGGTCATTCCCTGACCTTTCCACATCCTCCGTATTTGGTGGCGGCTGGAGCGTGGTTTCATAGAGTCAAAATGAGAGACAAACTTAATTCCGTCCAGCGAAGCATGCTTTTGTCTACTCAGAATTTGCCGGACAGTGTCCACAGCTGCCATTCAAGTGATCGTCGGAACATTACCACTGGATTTGTACGTCATCTATCGAGGTCTAAACATAAGGGTCGTTGCTTTTTGCTCACTATTTTTATTTATTTATTATTATTTTATTTTTATTTATTATTTTTTGCTATAAATCATGAATTATTACCACTTGCTAATGCGCCTGAAATGTGAAGCACCGCGTACATAAACTAGTTTGGTATTTGCTAAGTTACCACAGTTATGCTAGTAAAATCAAACGCATGCTCAGTGGATGCGGATGAAGCTATCAGCCAGTTCTAATAATCGATTCCAGTTTTATAATTACAAAATCATTAACTGAAGTTATGTGATGTGATTAATAACCTATTGATTACACGTGCCCCACGACCTATTTTCTGATGGCTTGCAGCATGCACAAGTTTCTCCAAACTTGGCCCGTCCAGCCGTATGATTAGGACTAAACCTCACCATTGTGAACTAGTTTAATTAACTTATTAAAAGTAATTGATTAACTTCCAACAGCACTCTTCCTCAGTTATGACCAGGACATTTGTGAGAATCCGTATACGGTAACTGCAATTGCATGTATCCTTCGGTCAGTTTGCGGGAGAAAAAACCATGCAACCCTAGACTAACTCAACCATTTTGTGCCAACAATAAAAATTTCTCGCGTCACTGACGGGATTCGAACCCGGGTCTCTCCAACCCGGTGTGATAGGCCGGTCACTATAACCACTGCGCTACCGCGAGGGATGATTGTCCAGCAAGCGAATTGTCGGGAAAATGAGACCGGTATCAAGTTCGGCACGACTGCGTCCAGTGGATCACACTCACTTTCCATAAATTTAAATTATATATAAATATTTTATTTTTATTTAAGACATAAAATCCCTCAAAGTTTATTTTTACGTTCGACTGCAAATAGAGGGCGTTGTAATAGCTTCCTGATAGTACACGGCCATCAAAGGCTCTTAGAAAGCAAAAACGAGTAGGCAGAAAAGGGGGAAGGGACACCGAACGCTACACGAACTAGCACTAACAGAGAAAGACAACGCACCGGCGAGTTTTATTAAGATTTATGGAGTTTATTTCTGGTGTGTGCGCCTCCCCTTGTTCGAGCGAAGAGTGCGAGAAATGTCGCTAACGCACGCGTCTCCAATTTGGTGAAGAAACAATCGGCCCACGAGCGATTCGAAAAGGGCCATTTCTAAATAAAGGGCCTCGTGCGCGCCTTTTCCTTACGTTAGCGAGTGCCAATAAAATCGTGAAAGGGAGATCCGCGTTTGTTTGTCGAGGGTTGACGTCGAGTGATAGTCGCCAGAGCAACAGGTAACCCCCACTGCGTCTCCCTCTCTCTCTCTCTCTTCTACCCTGGAGATCGAACCGTACCTGAAGACGTACTTTTCTAATTTTGCAAGCGGGAGGATGGAGAACGGTAACCAAGGTAACAGAGAACTGCGATCAATAAAGACAGATTGATGTTCTAAAGTGTGAAAAGAGACCTGTTTACGTTAGCATGTGATGTTAATTCGCCTTCCACTACTTGGTTTATTGCGTTACGAAGTAACCAAAGATCCTTTGGATGCGCTTGAAATTATTAACAAACATCTTTGTTACCGTAGTTTTCAAATGGTGTCTCCAGAGGGAGAACGAAATTATTCACAGTACCGCACCTGGAAACTTTTATTCTAGTATGTCAAACCGCTCTGTAACTTTACAGTGTCGACCACAGCGCCACCAAGAAAGATGGCGTCCATTAATTATGATTTGAAACAACGGTCTGTTTGGTTTACAGAGATATGTTGAAGGGGAAGTCAAAAAGTGAAAACACCACCTGTCTACTATTACTTCATTATAAAAATTCACCGTAATTAAATAAACACTGCATCCTATCACTTGGGAAGTATCTAAGTAGCTATATTATTTGCCATCTCCCACTCCTTTCAAAAGGTCCGGTTCTAATCCATTGCGAGCAGCTATCTTCAGCATTTTCAATCGAATTTAGTCGATAAGTGAGGAAATAAGCCCCGATTGTTGTTTTCTCCTAAGTAAATAAACAAAGCAGCCTTAGAACATACGTCATTTACCAACAAGGTACCTTGATTTATTTACCAATAGGTTGATGGATAGTCCAACGTAGCTGGGCTATCCATCCATTCATGTATTCACAATGTACAGTTTCTGAGAAAAATAAAAAGTGAGGAGTCCCCGGGGTTAAACCATAACAATGAATATGTAAAGATGTATTCAACATAGTGTTTTTATTACACTTTAAGTACTTGTATATCAACCGATCTAATCTTAGGATGATCGAGGTTCAAGCCTGTGACTGCTAAATACGGTGCTGTTTCTCGTATTCTCTGTATCTTGTGAATTCCTCTGACAATGTGGTCTTTCCGAATTATAAACAGAAAATTATTATTTTCTGTTTATAATCCTCCGCCTGAGTTGGCTAATTCCAGCCCTGATTGAAGAGACCTTGAGAAATTCCTCTCCCAACAATATGTAAAGTAGCATATACTATAACAGAGGATATCAAAGCGAGTCTATCATTTTATAGACTGCTTTCAAACTGAACTATCCTCCTTCCTCCATTTTAAATTATAATAATAAAAATTTCACAAGTTAATGAAAAAAAAATGCTCAATTTGAAAACTTTTTTAAGCTCGCCTACAATGAAACAAGCTGTGCTTCTAAAACGCTGAAACAAAGTCTACATCGAAGACTTCCAACCATTTATAACTGTCATTTTAATTTTATTATTTTTTAAAATTTTTATATATATATTTATAACTGCATTAAACTTTTATGCTCTAGTGGCGCTGGCAGCGCCAACAGAAAATCAAATCAAAAGAAAAGAAAGAAATAACCGCGTAGTAAAACAACTAATATTTAAACAGGTGCAGTCAGAGAAAAAAAAAGGGGGGGGGGGGGAAGTCTCGTTTACAATATAATTAACAAATCACTTTTTCTTTTTCTTTTCTCTCTGACAACAAATCTGATTTTATATAACATTCAAATATCCCCATTACCTGACCTAATTCCAGCCTCGATTGAAGAGACCTTTAGAAATTCCTCTCCCAACAGAGTGACAAGTAATTTAAAATGAAAATGGGGTGGGGAAAGAAATTTGACAGCAAACCTTATTTCGACAAAAAATTATTACTCAAAAGCAAATGTAAAAGAACTTACCTGACATTTAAACAAAAATTAAACTATTAATTATTATAATCTTGGGAGTTATACGCCTCCTTGCATGTACACTGATACGTGGGTAGAACCTGAAGATTGCTGCTCCAGTTAATGATATTTGCCTGCAACTTGTACACGGTGCACGAAATTGTGGATATGACGTAAAACGAATGTAGTTATTTCCTGACAAACAAGAGCGATTACCACAAATAAAGCAAAAGGGAATAACGTCATCGACATTACTCCACAATCACAATGCGGAGTTCAAGTGGTTTTCTTTTGGTATTAGTGCGCCGAAGAGATAACGAGAAAGTCACGAGTCCAAACTTCAACTCCAAGTTCGAAATCACCTTGAAAAAGTAAGTGTATTGTAACGAAATAAGTGACCTCGATGGGCATTTTAACTTGTCTACAATAAGGATCAAATTCTACTTTTAAGTTGCTACCAATAAACTTACGTTGGAAATCTCTTAAAGAAATAGCCCCCTGGTGACTAAGCACTAATACCAAATATATTAAAAATCTATCCAATAAAAGACTTTTTTTCGTTTTTATTTGATTTTTTCCTCATATGAATGAGAATGTTACTACTGGATTATAAATAGTTTGCCTTTCATAGGCTAAATATGAAAAAAAAAATTATAAAAAAATAAATAAAAATGTACATTTTCTGAAGACTACGTCATAAGGTAGGCAATATTTACTGGCTAGTTGTCATGGTTACGAGAGCAGATGAAACCTTGAATAAGCTACTGGTATGCTCTTAGATGTTATTATTTTATTTTATTTTTATTTTTTTTTGTGCTGATTTGAAACAAGTTAATTGGAAAAAAATAACTCGGATAGAAGAAAAAAATATTAAATTACGTTACATGTGTAAGCACTATAAGCTCTGAAATAACGCGAATTTTGAGTGTCATTTAAAAAACAAATTTTTTAAATAGGGTTTACAAAGCTCCTATGTGCAGACAACTTTTAAACACATTGTGCAGAATTTTTTAACACATTGTGCAGACAACTTTTTTACTCATTGTGCAGACAACTTTTTTACTCATTGTGCAGACAACTTTTTAACACATTGTGCAGACTTTTTTACACATTGTGCAGACAACTTTTTCTTTCTTTCTTTCTTCTCTTTTATAAACATGGTTCAGCTGTGCATTTTTCACGAAATACACTCCCGCCTAAAAGTTTGGAATCACGTTTAACGTTTCTTAATTTTCGAAGTTTTTATTAAAATAGGACCAACTTGTTTACCAATTTTTATTCAAATATTTTCTATTATGTATAAAAATCAAAAAAACAAATAATATTTAAGAAATTTCGAGAAAAGTCGGGAATGTTCCAGAAAAGGGTAGACGATTCTTGAATGCGGTACAACGTTGTACATGATTCTAGCATATTCTAAAAAACGAGAGTACTCTTTTGATATTATAGAAGATTGTAGATGATTCTGGTGTTTTGCAATAATATAAATTGAGGAGTAAGAGTTGTAACTTATAAAATTGGACACTCATCATTCAGAAAGAGTGTCTGGTGTAAGTTTTGTGTGTTTCGTGATAAACATGGCAAGAAATAAGGAACAGTGTTGAAAATAGAAGTACTATTATTACCTTGCATAAATAAAGTTTTTCCATGAGAAATATTGGCAAAAAACTAGTGGTTTCATTTAAAGGAGTACAAACTACCATTCGACGATTCAAAGAGACTGGCAGTTTAAAGGTCAAACCACAATCAAGGAGACAGAACGTAACAGCGGAAGCACAAGCGAAGACCATAATATCGACGACTTACTGACCTGAAATCCGAACTAAGTTTAATAGAAACAGAGAAACTTCCCATTTTGCATCCACTGTAAAACTTCGCTTCGTGATTGTACAGCGGTTTGAAAACCCTTATTAAAACCGAAAAATCAAAAGAAAATGTTGTCTTGGGCTAAGAGCCATCAACATTGAACAATTGAAGAGTGGAAAAACGTACAGTGGATGGATGAATCTAAATTCGAAATTTTTGGATCCAAGCGTAGAGTTTATGTGAGACGATCAACTGAAAAAAAAAATGGTCTCACATTGTTTAGTGCCTACAATCAACGTGACAGGAGGCTATAAAAATATTTTTGGACATAATGCAATATCCTCTGGACTTCGACTTTGTGGAAGAAATTTTATATTATAAGACAATGACCCGAGGCACAGCTCTAGTGCAGGGACTTTCTAGCAACTAAACAACAAGAGAGGGTATTGCAAATTATGGTGCATGTAGCCAGCCAAATGGCATGATTTAAACCCCATTTAGACTGTGAAGTCTGCCCATCTTCGCAAAATTTATAGGGGACCATACAGATCGCTTAGAATATTGTTAGTCAAGACACTATTATAAAATGAATCGCCAGAATACCATGTCTATGTAAGGCAGTGATAAAATCTCGTGGAGGATATATTGATGAAAAATCAGTACTTGTTAATACAATCATTTCAATATTTTTTGCTGTAAATTTTTCAATGCTTAATAAAAAAAAAATCTTATAATACTTTGTAGTGTGTCATTTTTTATATTAGAGCTTACACTCTCATTGTTCATTCAAAATAAATAAATAATTAATTAACGAAACTGTTGTCATACAATGTGATTCCAAACTTTTAGGCAGGAGTGCATACAAGATGAAAGTTTGTCACGGAAGGCCTAAATGAAGAAAAGTTAGTTCGATGAATTGGAGTTGAACTGTGAAACATGTTTAGACTAGTCTTGAAAAAATGAAGTGGAATTATAGACAATAAATGAGAAGTAGTTGAAAATGTAGATATAAAGGGCACGCAACAGAAACTGAACGTCTGTGTGACAGGAAATGGAATGAGTTTGTAAAAGAAGAAAATCAATTAGCCTGACTGCCTTTCTTTTGGACAGACCTAAGGAGCAACGATATTCGCATACTTTCTGTATCTTGCAAAGTTCTCTTATCCATATGGCCGTCCCAGAATATAAATAGTAAATTTATTTTTTTATTTTTATCACTAACAAAACTATGGACAGGATTTCCAGTTAATAGGAGATCCGTAATATACAGGAGGGGGAACAGTGGATGAAAGAACATCATTTTGAGGGAGACTCCAGCATTAGTGAAGAAATTAAAAGGCAAGGCCATGAGATTATAACTATTTATTTCACCAAACAGTGGTCGAATCTTTCTTACAGCCAGATATTTACTTTATTTAAGAATTTGCATCTATTTGATGCAAATGGTCCTGCTGTTTTGTTTATGGTCGACTACATAAAGTAATTTAAAATTTATATTATTAAATTTTTTCGTAGCGATATAAGCAGAAGTTTATGTATATTTTTGACTATATATTAAATTAATATGATGATTAAGTGTTAGCCAGTAAAATAATTTAATTACAAATAGATACTGTAGCTTTCGAGACAAATCGTGCCTCTTTTTCAACAGAAAAATTGAAACTTAACGGACACAGTTATGCGTGCAGTGAGGCGTGCGAGGGCACGAGGTAGGTCATTCAATCATTAAACTGGCGTTCATTGTTGCTGCACGGACGTGCGCAGTTTTTCTCCAGCGCTTGTCTAGACATAAAACGGTTATCCCTAAGATGGGGCGTAGTCTCGTGCCTTAGCAGCGGTTCATGGCTCTCGAATTGCCCAATATATTGAGTGACTCTAACCAGAGGCGGTGGCGAAAGTGTCGGGAGTGGTCAATTATTTCATAGTCCCGCTTGGGACTGAGGTCGTGGTGGGTGGACCAGAAGTGTTCCGCGATTGCGGACTGGTCGGTCTCAGCAAGGCGAATCGCTCTGTCGTGTTCTGCAAGGCGGTCTTGAAGACGTCTCGAAGTCTCTCCTATGTAGCAGCTGTCACAGTCTTTGCGGGCTATGCGGTATATTACACTGCTGCGTAAGAGAGGGGTGACAGGGGTCTTTACACTGGAAACTAGAGAACGGAAGCTTCTACCAGGCAACTGCACGCATTTTATGCGGTATTCTCTGAGGATTTTCGAGATCTGGACCAACGTGCCTGGATAGTAGGGAATGTAGGCAGTAGGTATATTGGCCTGAGTTGGTGGTGGTGGTCTCGGGTGGACTGTGGGCTCCTGTGCTTGCAATAAGCACTTGTCTAATAAGTGTGTTGGGTAGCCACAATTGATTAAGTCTGTCCTAACTCTAGAAATGTCGGTGCGCCTAGCTTCATCTGTGCTGGAATGCTCCAAGCTCTGGAGAATAGAGTGCGGGCATTGCTTTTGAGATGACTGGGAGCGTGGCCGGATCTGTAGTTTGTGAACTATCCGCACCACATAGGCTTACGGTATACTGAGGTTTCTAGATATGGGCCCACGCGTTTTACTAGGACATCCAGAAATGGAAGAGATCCGTTAACCTCTAACTGTAGAGTGAACTGGATGAACACAGAAAGGGAATTGAGATATTCTAGCAACGTTGTTTCAGAGCCACGTGGGATGACGGTGAAGATGTCATCAACGTATCTGCACCATGTTGTAATAGGTACTGGTGGGTTCAGGAATATCTGTTCTTCCATGACGATGTTGGCTACTACGGAACTAACAGGGGCGCCCATAGCAGTGCAATGTACTTGCTGGTATACGGAATCCTCAAAGGTAAAGATGCTGCCTGACAAGCACAGGTGAGGGCAGTACAGATGTCGTCAGTAGACAGTGATGTTCTGTTTGGATGGTTTGAGTCATTCTCAAGGAGCCTCTTGGTGCAGTGTACGGCCTGTTGGATAGGGATTGATGTAAATAGCGACACTACATCAAATGATGCCATAACAGCGTTGTCAGAAATTGAGAGCTCTTTAATAAGGCGAATGAATTCGCCGCTGTTATTGACAGTGTGGGTGGTATTTCCTATAAGAGGTGTGAGGAGTTGTGCAATATATTTGGACAGTTCATATGTAGGTGCATTGCAGCAGGACACTATGGGCCGGAGAGGAACACCTGGCTTATGGATTTTTGGTAACCCATAATAAAACTGTGGCAGTTGGTAGCCCGTGGCATGAAGCCGCCGAGTCGGAGCAGAAATTTTCTTTGCTTTAAACCATCCATAGACAAGTTCATTGACGCATGACTCCAGACGTCTTAAGACTTTAATGGGCGGATCTGTCACAGGTTCATATACGTTGGGGTCTTGTAGGAGGACCAGGACTTTCTCTTGGTAGGCTGACCGGTCTAATACGACAGAGCGACGTCCCTTGTCAGCGGGAAGCACAACGATGGTGTTGTCCTTTCTTTATTGTAGTCAGCTCTCTTGATTTCGTAGTGGAGATGGGTTATCCACAATTTCAAGGTTTGCAGGCCGAAGTTAATCATCATTTACCATGGATCCCAGCACAACAGGCCCATTTGTCCTCTTAAATTAATATATTGTAAAAAATAAATTTAATTTTTTAACTATTGATAATTGGTGTTTTTTAAAATTAAATGCAGTATTCTGTATAGTCTATACTAGGGATGCACGGCCATTTTCATTTACGGTATTCATACATTAATTTAAAGTAATTAACTTCACTAAAATATACAGGAGGCAGACTTGTATATTTTAGTGAAGTTTATATTTCGTTTATATTAGTACATAAACACTGCTCGAATAAGTTTCTATCTGTAACAAAGAAGTACATAATGGTATATACATGTACACGAAACAGATAAACAGAATATCGTATCACGTGACACATACAAGATAGTAACGAATCTCAGAAAATTTTTTTAAAATAACAGCCAAAAAAAATCGTAATATCTCTTACAAAATTAAACTAACTTTTCTTTTCTAAACACGTCCTAAAATTATTTCCAACTAGCTCCTACCCCATAAATGAAGAGGAAAATTTTTATATCTCATTTTTTTAAAAAACATTTAAAAACGTGATACAAGAAATTATAAGGGAATATTGAAGGTTAAGCGCCTGCTGCTACTGTGATTTCAAACATGTACACACACTATTAAATAACATCAACAAATTCTAAAACTGAATAAATTTTAAAAAAATACACTAATAAAAATTTATGAGTGGCACTCTGTTGTCATAGTTTGCAGCTCTATTGGATAAAAATATTAAAACTGGAGAAAAGTTTAGTATTAACTGATCTCATAAATCTCCCCTTAAGTCTCCAACAAAAACCTATAAAAGTAACAACTCTCATATATTTCCTAATGATTAATCTATAGAAATTTAAGTCCAATGTGAACAATTTTCGTCCATCGCCCCAGTCTTCAATTCATCCAGGCACATGACTTCCATATTGAAAAACAGGTTTGCGCATAATAAAAGGAACTTTCAGCTTATTTATAAATATCACTTTTCTTTCAATGTGCAGACATCAGACTACCTATTTATGAGGGCAATTTAAGCCCCCCCCCCGACTTATCGTATAAATCCATATAAGAACTATATGTAGCTGTACAATTCCTGATCGTTATGTACTATTCTAAGGGGAAAATTACGAAAATCATTTGTATAAATTGCAGTAATATAGATAAATAGCCTTATTGTAGCTCATAAAAATATATTTTAATATTATTCTGTGTGATTAATAGATAGTACCATCATGCTACATTACGGAATAGAATAAGGTACTTACGACTTGCAGCAGTTTGACTAATTCCTGAAATGGCTCTTCAAAATCAAACAGAAACTCCCTTAGAGCAAATAAAATGTCCACGTAATGAATACAATTCAGTTGGTTTTCCCCACCAGCCAAGTCAATGTCCACAATAAACACAGTAAAATTGACTGATTTGTTATGCAAACTAATACTAAAAAAAATTACTCGACAAAAATAATTCACCTTGCCACTAGATGTCGCGCCACGCAGTCTCGACAGTTGAATATTAAAATAATACAAAACATTTCTGAAAAAACGCAATGGCATGTTAACTTTATTATTGTGTGCGCGACTTTTGTAGATTATTTATTATTGTACGTTACTTCTATCAAGTGACAGCCATGAATATTCGTCTACGTTATAATTGAAATGGTAATTATAGTAATTACTAGACAGTTAAAAACAGTGAGCCACTAGTTGACACTTACAACAAAATATAATTACTGTAATTCGATCCAGTGCAGTGATGTCAACTTTTACAGTATCTCGTTAGAAATGATGACTTAATATTGCAAAGTCCTTATACACTTACAATGTGAGTAAGTAACTAAAAGGACTAATTGAAATAATTTTTTTGGAGATAGCCAAATCATTACGCGAACTCAGCCAAGGTTCACTGAGACATATAAAGGTGGCAGTGTTCCATATTCATAGATCTCCATGTTGTTGCTGTTGAAGAATTTTAGAAATATCGGCGACTAAGGCCATATTGTTCCGTGTATATTGTCTGTAAATTGCGTGTGTTCTGAGGTCGATTTTCTGAGGACGAAAAACCCAAGTTTCCGGGAGAAAAAAAACCATGCTACTCTCGCCTGAACCGACTAACTCAGCCACGTTATGAAAAAGGCCCATAAAAATTGCTCATGTCATCTACGGGACTCGAATTCAGGTCTTTTCTACCCGGTATGGTAGGATGGCGATCCTACCAACTGTGCTACCCACTAGGGTGGATCTCCATCTTCTGAATTTATCTCCTCTCCATGAATTTATTTAATGATGGTTTATCACCAGATGAGCTATACAAGAAAAACATATAACACTGAACATTGGCTACATACCGGCTATAGATGCTATTAATATTGCCAATTGTTCTTGGAGTGGTGAGTATTTTTATTCGCAAATGCAATTAAAAATGAGGGGACCTAAGTGGTTATCATGGCCCTTTCCTTTCTTCCAGCAGTCAAAATTCTTTGTCCTTTGGGGTCTAGAGAGAGAGAGAGATGTATTGCGAAGAGAGAGAGAAGATGTATTCCAAAATTTTAATATTTAGCACATCTGCGCACTGGTGGTAAAGTTTTCTGTTCGTCGCTTGTTTGGCAATATCTGTGGAAATTTCTGTTCGATGAGTCTGATTGTTTGTTCAGAAAAAACTTCGAATATATCGTGTCTGTAAACTGCTCGTATTCTATGGTCAGTTTACCTATTATTTGGTTGAAAAGCTGAGTTTCTGTGAGGGAAAATATCCACATGCTCAAACTGCCACGCTATGAAAACAGTTCACAAAAGTTCTTTCCGCATTGAAATTAAACATGTTTTTGACTACACGATGTAGAAAAAGTGAGGACTCTTTATCAATAGATAAGACGTTCATTACATCTCTTTCCAGATCATCACTTGTCTGATTAAAAACTGTTCTTTTGGAAGGAATGCAGAATATTTCTATGTACACATGCAATGAACTTCCTCAACTCTTTTGGCCAATAATATGGCATGTAGTTCCATGAAGATCATATGCCATATTACTGGCGAAGGGAGTCTCAACACCAGAGCACACAGGATTTTCCACCACATGATCTATTGTAAAAATAAACAAGGTCTCGCGATCGACCTATCACAATGTTTTAAGTGTGCATCTTCAATAAAATACGTTGGTTCTAAAATTGTTATATATTTTTTTTAATAGAAAGCAGAAATCTTTTACATTTTTCTTATAAAATTTTGAATGAAATTTAAACACTAAATTAGGCAAGTGATTAATGAAATTTCTGTCATCGGCATTCTCATTTATATTTTTATTTCTGTGCACCTTGATCAACCAAAACATGTTTTGTGATCGAACAGTCGATCACGAGCAATGATTTTCCTGTCTCTGCTGTATACCACATTAAAATGTGGTCTACACTCGACAAAATTAACAGAACAAAATGTTTTTCATGAATATTTTATCGTGAACAGTGTCGCCGAAGGCGAATATTTGATATAATAGGCATCCTGGCATGCAAATTCCGAGTATCAAATAGAAATATTTGATACTCGGAAAATATTTGACACTGTAGAAAACGGTTAAGAAAATCTGAATTTTTTTTAATTATACCAAACGGTTCTTCTACTATTATTTTATTTATTCAAAAAAAAAAAAAGTTGTTCATATACTTACCACCAATCTCGATTAAAAATAAAATATCAAAAAATGGAAAGAAAGAAAACATTACTTCACACCATGTTAAAAAATTATTATTTATTCCTATCATCAAAATGTCATGTCGTCTAAAATAATTCGATCTGTTACAAGTCTGCCTCTGGTCCAGTCAATATTAATTCAATAAATCTGGTCCATTCAATATTAATCCACAGTTTTTGTTAGGTCTTGCTTTTGAGATTTATTACATATGCACATAAAGTATGAGGGACGTAAACCCTGGAGTGCTGTAATATTTTGAGATGCCCCTCCAAATTTCTTTAAGGGTCTTTTCCTCTAAGATAAATATTTAAAACTAACAAAAGACCCTTAATGAAAAATTAATGAAATTTTAATTAATAACCTCAATAAACTTTCTCAATAACTTTCTACACAAAAACAACCAACAATCAAATTGGTTGGAATCAGTTTCGAAAGTTATTACAAACAGTGACTGCTGGATAGATCAGAAAACTCGATAGATCCCTTCTCCTGGAATAATTTCTAAACACTATTTTTTTCCTCCCCTAAGTAATGAATGTTGATTCTAAAAATAAATAAATCATCTTTCTGTAAAATAATTTCTAAATATGTTTTTTCTGGATAATGAACAAGAAAGGTATTTCGAAACTAAAATTCTTATGAGAGTCAGTGATTCATCACTGGTTGCTGATATTATTAATCTTTCGCAGGTAGTGTGCTACATGAGAGTTATTTCCGACCCTTTAAATGATTACCATTAACCTGTATAGTGATGTCAAATCGCTAATCTCGACGTAATCATTTCATTACCATTCCCAAACAACTCATGTTTCCAACCGGGCCACTTTCCTGTGAAGAAGTTGCCTTGTATGGCAGATGAGGAAAACGAACACCGCTCCCCTGAAAACCACAATACACGCTGTCATAGCTGCGGAAGTCACCCTCACTTGAAAAAATAACACACACATGATTGATACAGACAGGTTCAAAGCCCTGGCACCTAGTTACAAAATACGTGAACCTCTACAGCAAAGTATCAAAGTTAGAGTGTCCCTTGGCGCCATCTGGTGGACAATAAATCTAACAGACACTGAATTTTTTTTCTCTTTTTATTTTTGAAAACTAATAGCACATTTTATTTGCATATTTTCTTACTTTCCGATCTTCCATAAGCGGTTTCCTTGAAAGAAACAATATTACAGAGTAGGGTTAGCTGGTGTTGCCAATTTATTTTATTATAAACTCAAATTTAGGTAAAAAGCTTTTACAATAATGCTTTATTTTATTATAATAATATAATAGTCGATTATCATTTTAATGCACAAAAATGGTCAAAGAAACGACAGAGAAATCAGCATGAACACATGATTATTTAAATTATGAAATAATTTCAAAATAATTTTATTTATAATTATTATTATACAGTTATATTACTAACTACGATTTAATTATTTCAATTAGAAAGCTATTTAAATCTTATTCCCTGCAGATATGATACCAGTCAAAATAACAGAATTCAAATCTTAATGGCGTATGATGATTAAATATATTTCGCTTTGTAGCCAAAATTCCTGATGACGAGAGTTCGTGACGTATGTACAGAATGCATTTTAACAAAAACGACAGCCACCAGATGAAACAGACAATTTGTGATTCCAAAAGACATTTTAGCTACTTGCATTGGATTTTTTAACACCTCCTGGTGCTAAAATATGAACTGATCCCAAATAACAATATTTAATAATATTTATAATATTTAATAATATTTATAATATTATTAAATATTGTTTAATATCAATTATATTTATAATAATTCTTATTTCTTACACTACACAATATTTAAAGTTTAAAATTAATATTTTACAATACAAATAAGCACACTATTTACTGAAACGTATATTATGGAAATATTGGTGGATTAATGCCGATAGTTTAATTACAATTCGAATTTAGCTTGGCTGAGGTAGAATGAATACTGTTGTTTTAGGATAAACCAATAACCAGCTCACTGACTACATTTTCTAAGGCATGAAAATAGTCTTCTTTTTTTTTTTTTTTTCTTATGCATTGCCTTACATCTCAATATGCACTAGAAAACCCATGTGGCAAAAGAGTTTACCCACTGAGCTTGCAGGTTACTATAGAAACCGGCGTTTGTGTATTCGGTACTGTTGCATTATGCGATGACATTTAAAACACATGATGAGACCATGGCTGTGCATTGGCAATGTATGCGCTGTTTTACAAAGCATTTTTAGCAATTTAGCAGACCAGGTTTGTTTTGTGAAGTCTGAAGTAGATCATGGCCGCTAATTATACGTCTCGAATTTCGGTCTAGGTTGAAAGGTATAAGAGTTAATTGGCAAATATTCTGTAGAATGCAGACAACAGATTCTATTTGAATCTGAGTAATCTCGAGATTCAAATATAGAAGTTTCGTATTTTCGAGAATTTTTTTTTTTTTCTTTAACCCTTGTGGACTTGGAAAATTGTTTTCTTTAGTTTTGTATACGTTACAATGATAGGCTTATATCATGAATTAAAATTCATTCAAGTATTTTTATTCATTCATTCAAGTAATTATTTTTGATTTGTAATTCTCTTTAAATGTTTACAATATTTATTTTCCTTTCGGGATCAGAATACTTCATCTCTTCCAAGATAAAAGCAAACAAAAGTTTGAATTTCTAAAACAAAAGTTTCAGTTTTATTTCTCACGCTGTCTGGGCTTAACTTCTTCCACGGGTTGCCTTAGCATTGTACCTTGAAAGTCAGCCGTTTACTTCTCCAGAAAGTTATTAAATTTCGCCTTACTTCACCAGACAGTTTTACTATCTCCGTTTCTACAATAATTGCCAAATCTGCAGAGAGTATATCGTCCTAAATAAAAGCAAACAGAGTTACTAATAAAAACAAAAATAGAAAAAACGTCAGTGAATAAATACATAATCAGTCTTCAGAATCTTACTATCTAAAAAGAATTTAACCTACAGTAAACACTATCACTTTAGACATACATGTTTACAATCGCAATGAAGATATAGGGCCCATGATGCGAAGCAGTTAAAAAGTTCGTAACATCACACACTTGGGCTGAGCAAAGTAAATGTAGCCTTGTCATTCCATGTTCCTATTTGTTTTAAAATAAGAATTCAAAAAAAATAATTTAAATTTAAGTAAAATTAAATTAAATTTCTGTAAACTATACTGACATAGAATGAAATATGATCACCTACCTAATGCCATACTGAGTATCTCCAGGGACAAATAACGGCTTGAAGATTTGAACAAACCAGTGCACGGATATAATGAGATTGAGGAAAAACAACCGTATATATAACACCACACTGTTGTCTGTAGAGCGCCCTCAATCATGCCATGAGCCAGTAGTTGATCCATACATTACAGAACCCACTCGAAGTCATCCCACGGATGCTCGGTGTTGATGATTTGATGTGTTGGCGCGAAGTCTCCGGAGTATTCTGAAAGCCATATCTGCACATTCGTCCCGGTGAAATGGTACATCCTGCTACAAGATGCTAATGCCGGTCAAGAACAACACAGTGCGCTTGATTTGCAAACGATGTTCAGATGGTCCATAGTTATCAGCCTGCTGTTGCACTTGTCTCAGAGAATCCAAAGATTCTCAAGAAAACATTTCGAGACCACGATATCGCAACTACCAGCCTGCGCCTTTCAAATCACACATGTTGGGTCTATTGCCTCATCTGTCAAAAGAAAACGTGATTTTTATAGGAAGCGGGTCTTCAAAACTTGGTCCTTGTACGAAATCATTCCGAGATCTGTGTCTCCACTGGCACTCTAATATTGGTACACATGACAATCATGAAAAAGGGTTGGTTTTTTTCTTCAATTTAGTCACGCATCGGCAACCGATGCTATACGCATGCGTGGGTTATTTGCTGTACCTAACAATGAGAACCACTCTAAGAGTGGCACGGTGTCACTTAGTTCTGCTGCCTTAAGATACAACCACATTAGATAACACTATCGGTTTGTTATAAATATAAAATCTACACATATCATAACAGTAATAAATACATGTATTTACTTTTTTTTTCTTTATTATTACTGTGGCAGTGTCACGGCTCAATGTTACGTTACAGCTAGCAGCCATTGGTGGTGCTTTAGCCTTCCATTTCACAGCCAGCGCATCTCTTCACGACACCAACTGGAACATCCAGCTAGAAATTAATAATGATCCATGTTTTCATTATTATTTTTTTTAAATTCTGTCGACGATCACAAAATTATTCAAATTATAATCATTGTTTCCTCTAAATAAACATGGGAGATAAAATTTAATGGTAGAAAGAAAGTAAAAAACACTCAATATTATATTTAAATAAATTTAAAATATATTAGCTGATTTCTTAATAATAATATATTAAATAACTTATTTATTAAATATTTTATTAAATTTTGAAAACAATATTGCTGCGGTATTTTTCATCCAGGTGTAGCTGACCAATGAAAACGCCAAGATAATGTACTGCGTCATATAAACGTCAAATATGAAAATTATGAATCAATATAAATAATTAGTTTATTATAAACTATTAAAACTGTCACAATGAACATAAATATAATTTTACTTCTTGAGTTTACTTATAAATCTAATAAAAACAAAATGGTTATAATGTTATACGATTTTGCTATCAATACTCGCCCACGGGGATTTGGTTCTTGTGTGTATGTCGATCTGTTTACAAGAGATTGGTTTTGGGTTTCAGGTTAAAGAGATAGATTATATATCCTGGTAAATACTTCCTGCAGACACCTAAACTCGTTTGGCGCGATGTTTCTTCTGCAAACAGTCGTAAATAAAGGCTACGTCAGGATAAAAATAAAAAGCGATCCGAACTTGTTTTTCGTTTGTAATCAGCAAACCGAGTATACCAATAGGGGTCGATAAACGGACTGGAGGTTGGGTTGGAGCAAAAACATGTCCGTTAAATTGTAATCGCATCGCTGTAACTAATCCAATGAGACTTAAAAAATTGTCCAAAGTTTCTCTCTGGTAGACCTCGATTAAAAATTAATTTCTCACGAGAAAAGTTTTTGTGGTAAATAAATTTGAAGTCAATTCATCTTTCTTTGCACCATCTAGAGACTTGGATAAACATTCTTATCCGTCTTCTTCTTTGCCCATCGACTTTGTTACGGCAACGGCAGATTAACGACCCCCCTATCGATCGAAGTACGTAGGTAAAACTTCATTCGGTCGCACAAACAAGAGGAAATGTGATCGACTTGTTTTCGGAGTGAGAGAAGAGAAGAAAATGGAAGATTTTAACTTGTGAATGGAAAACAAGAGACCGATTAACCATCTACAGCAATCGCAAGGCGAGAAATACTTTTATAGTGAACTCATTTATGTGTAAACATCATATCGAGAGATAAAAAAAAAATGAAAAAAAAAAGTAAAAAAAAAAACTTTGTCAACAGCCAAGAGGGGGTTTACGCTTCTGTTTACGCAAAGAACAAAATTAGCGCATAGTAGAAACACATGGGAACATCTATGGGAATTTCTGGAAATATTGGATTTCTGAGTTAATGTGTACAGTGCTGACCATAAAAAATTGTAGCCTTCACGAATACTGTATTTTTTTTTTGGGGGTAGAAGGCGCACTTTAATAAAAATGTTCTAAAATAATACTTATCATACACTGAGTAGAAACTTATTATGTACAAGACTTGTGCAGAGTAACGAAAGGGCCTAAGTCAGTCAATTAACAACCCAATACAACAGTGGTAACTAAAGGGACATTTCAGAACGCATAACTCCTTGTATTGTTACAGATGGCGCATCGCAGCCGATGACCCAACTGATCCACTCCTGTCAAACAAAAAAACGTGAAGGTACGGTTACAGTGAACTTAAGAACACCAACAGTGGACAATAGGGGATTGGGAAAACATTGCTTGGTCTGATGAATTCCGGTTGCGGCTGTTTCACCTGATTGGAAGGACCAGAATATGGCGGAAACAGCATGAAACCATGGATCCTTCTTTCGGGTGTCAACAGCGCATCCATCTACAATTTGCAGATGGACACACCGCAGAAAATGTGCCATATCATATGGTCAGAATTGTACACTAAAAATAAGAGTGAATTCAGCCTACTGTGGTGGCTTCGCTAGTCACTAGATCTCAATTCAGTTGAACACCTGTTGGATGATGTGGGATCTCTTCAGAGTAGAGATCCGCAACCATCCTATCTGGAGTAACTGTGGGAAGGAATTGGGTTAACTTGGACCAGCATCCCTGTACCACAGCATCCCTTTCAGTACATATCAGGACGAATCTAAGCTATTCTGAGAGCTAAAAGGTGGAGACCTACTGTTCTATCAGTTAGGTGTACCTAATAAAGTGGATACTCAGTGTACAATGAAGGTCAGTGCCAGTGAAATTATCACTTGGGGACAGTAAACGATATACGCTGAGTGATCATTGAATTATGACCACCTACCTAATATTTCATAGGTCCTCCTTTTGCCCTCAGTACAGCAGCTATCCGACGTGGCATTGATGGAATAAGATGTCGGAAGCGTCCAGTAGGTGTGGCTAACCAAACTGTGTGTAATGCAGTCAGCAATGCACATATGGAGGTGATTGGTGTATCCAGACGCCTGATATGCCTTTCCATAATCCCATAGAGCACTTGTCCCACAAGTGCTCTATGGGATTGATATCGGAGGCCAATCGATATACTGAAAGTTAGAACTGTGTTTCTTAAACCATTCGTGCACAAGTGCTGATGGCTTGGCGCATTGTCATCTTGAAAGACACCATCGCCATTCGGGAAAAAGTGAAACATAGCGGGGTGTACACAGTCAGCAAGCAGTTGACGACAGCGGAGACCAGTGATACGTTGTTCCACATGCACCAGGGGTCCAAGTTCCTGCCAGTGAAACATGCTCCACACCATACAACCACCTCCACGGCCTGCACTTTTGATATTATGCATGATGGATGAAGAGCCTCATGTTGTTGACGCCAAATTCGTACACGACCATCCACGGTGCGGAGTAAATAACGTGACTCATCCGACCAGCATACCTTCCAGTCATCTAACGTCGAACTTGCATTCTCTTTGCACCAGGCGTCTTTTACGACGATGAAACTTGGTTAGGAGAGGATGCCGTAGGGGTCGTCTGCTGGTATAGCCCACATGTGCGAGTGTGCGACGCATGGTCATGCCAGATATTGTTCCGGATTGGCCCATGTTGTATTGGGTAATCAACTCTTCAACAGTGCTGCGCCTGTTCGTTACGAGTCGTCGAACCCGGCGCTCACCTCTAACTTCAACCTTTCGCTGATCTTTGCAGTTTTGCCGTCGGGTCGTTGTTTGACCATTTTGACGCGTCCTGGTACACTTTAAATACGGCGGCTCTTGAACACCCCACCAGTTCAGCCGTTTGGGAAATCGAGGCACCCCCTCATCGAGCATCCACAATCTGTCCTTTATCAAAGTCCGATAAATCCTTCCTTTTACCCATCACGCTCGGAATTTTACTACCTACTGAACCACTGCCACCTTATCTATGCTACGTAGGTCGACTAACTCCGCACTCTCGTACCTCACGTGGTCAACGGGTCGCATACAGTTTTCATAGGGGTGGTCATAATTCAGTGTATAATACTGTTTGCATACAAACTTGGAAATACTTGTGAAGATGATTCATCTGCAGGGACCTCATTGAGGTATTTAAAGCATTAAGTTAAAGTAAATTAAATAGTTGAGATTTTTTTCTTCTTCTGCAGGTAGAACAAACTAGGAACCATGTCCTTAGAGAAGGATAGTTTTAGACCGAATATAAGAAAATTTTCTTTTAGCCAAATGCTTTTAAACTGTGGGAATAAATTACTACTTACTCTTGTAAAACTGAAGTTTATATAAATTTAAGGAAGAGTTAGACACTTTAAAAAAGATCGCCTGGAACCAGGTGACTTTTTTTTCTTTTTTCTTTTCTTTTTTTTTTTTTTTTGAAGCAGAAGTTTAATAACCCTTTATTCTTTGTATAAATTTGCCATCAGTTAAAGCTTCTCTGTTCAGGAAAGCAACTTGCCCATTCGAGTACACTTACAAAACTACTTATTTTTCTGCAACTGTACAAATGTACAGCTACAGCAAAAGGTGTCATGTAAGGTCAGTGGCTATAGCATTTTTTTACCTGAATATAGCGTTTTTTTCTAGGTATGACATATAGTCCATAAAATACGGTATTTTTACTATAAGCAGTTTTACACATAAAGGATTGGGGTTGTTTTCGATAAGAAGATCGCTCAAATTGTGAATTGTTCTCTTTCCAAGAGTTGTTGTTGTAATAAGGTTTTAGGAGCATCAGCGATTAAGGGTATATTGCGTGTGTTCTGTGGTTGATTTCTGTTTGCTGGACAAAAAACCTTGCTACCCTCGCCTGAGACCGACTAACTCAGCCACATTGTGAAAAAGGCCCACAAAAATTCCTCACTTCATTGACTGGACTCGAACTCAAGTCTTTTCCACCCGGTGTGGGGAGGACGGCGATCCTTGCACAAAGATGGTTTAGATTAATGTAAGCTACCATGTCTACAACTGCCTGTATTCTGGAAGTCGGATTTTCTGTCTTGATGTCTCTTACACAGGGTTTCAGAAAACGAACTGTTGGCTAGACAATTGCAGAATGGACTTGGTCTACGATACATTTCCTAAAAGTGATAATTGGAATGGAAGCGTTCTGACGTCTTTATATATACAGAGCGTCATCATTATTATCTCAAGCGAACTGAAATTAGAATAAAATTAACGATGTTCCTATTTGTGGAATTAAAACTGTTTCGCCACGGTAATTAGTTGTATCTGCGAACGTTGCTTGGCAACGATCATGTTGTACTTTAATTAAGCGGAGAAGTGGCATCAGGTTCAGCGCATTAGTATCGAGCAGGCCGGGAAATCAACAGATATTGGTAACTTGAAAGATATTTTTTTGTGTGTTTTTGTTCATATTTTACAGGAGAACAGAATTACGTCTAATAAATCCCTCGACAGACGAACGTAATTAAGAATTTTTCCAAGCCTTGCTAGGTCTAACCCAAGGTTTAGTAATGTAGTGGATGTACTGTACAATGGATCACGATAGGCTACTTATAGAACGTCTTAATGTAATGAGGCAGTCTGGACTCATCTTTGCCAATTAGCAATTTTTGTTGGAGTCATAAAAATCGTTGGAAAAATACAATCATTCATGCAAACATTCGACTTACTGAAACAAATTAACAAAGGCCTTCTTCTATTAACTGGAAATATATGGCTTCTGCCCACCTTGCCTTCTTGTAGACAAAAGAACTAGTCCGTCTTGTTTGGGAAACAAATGCGTTCTACATTTTTTCCCGATGAGTATTTTCTTTCATTGTATGAAAATATAAGTATCAATAAGCCTCGCGGTCTAAAACATTCGGGCCACCTGAGAATTACCTCATCTACCTTTGTGTATACTATGTCTGAGAACTGCGTGTGTTTTCTGGTCGGTTTGCTTGTTTAAATGGACGAAAACCCGAGTTTCTGGGAGAGGAGAAACCTTGTTGTCCTCGCCTGAGACCGACTAACTCAACCACAAATTTAAAAAAAATAAAATAAAATAACCATAACACTTCTTCCCGTCATTGATGTGATTCGAAGTTGGATACTTTCCACCCAGTGTAGGGGAGGGTAGTAGATTACTGTCTAGACACACACACACACACCATGCAAAATTCGTTTTAATGGGTATCTCTGCTCTTAATGATGGCCCTCGTGGTCGGCGGTCGTGTACTATGGAGCAGAAAGTCCCCAATTCTCGCCTCGCACGGCGAATAGACTTCTTGTAACTGCGAAGAATTACATCCTCAACCTGTCCCACACGTTCCACAGACAGCCGATGCTTTATAGTCTGCCTTTGTCAACCTACTTAATTGGAAAAATTCAAATGTCCTTCCGGACTTTTTGACTTTCTTTAGTTGCAATGTTTCTTTTGATATCTTCACTATACTCTTATTTCTCTCGTTAGAATGTTAACATAAACTGTGATGAAGCTCACCTACCGATGCCAAAACCTAACCAATATGTACGAATACCTTCCTATAACTGTTGCCAATACCCTGCTACATTTCTTAATACACGTCCTAGATAGAAAACAATGGCCTTATTGACCTAGCTTCAGATACACCGATAATTTGTCTCCACTTAAATTCGCTCAGGTCAGCGGCTTTTGTGAGATTCGTTGAGCGCAGATGCAAAGGATGGACATTACATGAGTTACCCTAGATTCGTGTAGGGCCTTGTCAAGAATGAAGTACCAGATTTAAACAATGAAATGTAACCTCTCCTCAATGAAATTCTTCATCTGCTAAAAATGTGTAGTAGCTGAAGCATTCGTATTTAGGATTGATTGGTCTCAGGTGAAATAGACGAACATGGACTCTGGCCACACGAAAATTAAGAAATCTTCCAGTACCTTCTGAATACATGTGTACAGTTTCATGGTGGTCCTCGTGGGTAGCACAGGGCTAGAATCGCTGTCCTCCCCACACCGGGTGGAAAAGAACTGAGTTCGAGTCCTGTCGTTGAGAAGGAATTTTTATGGGCCTTTTTCATAGCGTGGCTGAAGTCGGACTCAGGCGATGGCAGCATGGTTTTTTCTCCTGGGAAACTGGGGTTTTTCATTCATCAAACAGAAAATCGACCTCAGAACACGCAATTTACAGACAGTGCACACGGAGCAACATAGCCTTAGTCTCTAATGCGCCGAAAACTCTATTACAACAATTTCATGGTGAGGTCACCCATTCAATTGAACTCACTTAAGGAAACCAATGTATCTTTCAAAAGCTTAAACTTTCCGATATAATACCACACACCTGCTATTTCGATAAATAAAAGCCACTCAACTTTTCCTTATGCATTCTGAATCAATAAAATTTCAGTTCCAGTTCTCTTCGTCGTAAAAAAAAGCATCTATTAACATAACTGAAGCTTTGATGCGCATCTCAGAGATAAGAGAAGTTAACAAATCCGAATTTTTATTTTCGCCATAAATATTTTCTTTGTAAATTCGTTACCCTGTGTCTGTTTTTATTCGATCTTGCCGTTTAGAAACGATTTTCGAGAATGACTGAGTGTTTTTTTATTCCATCTGACCGCTTTGTTTGCTCAGAGGGCTTAGCATAATGAGAATACTCGAAAAACATTTAATTTCACGCAATTTCCCAGTTCAATTTTTCCAATATTTTTAATTAACCTTCAGCAACTGTAATGGCTTTAAATGAGAAATATATCACGTTTTTTAACTGGATTGCAATTGATTTCTATATTATTTTAAGTTTTCGAGGCTAATGATGATTTTCTTTTCCATTTAACTTAATTTTAGCTATTTTACGCTCTCATGAAAGACTGATGGACAATTAACATAATGTACTGTTTTGGTTTATATGAGCTAAACTCCCATTTTACAAACCTTCAGTTAAATCGTAAGACAAGCAACAATTGCTAACAGTTCTTTTTTTTTTTTTTTTTTTTGCATTAAGGTAGTCACAGCGCATCAATATTAATAATTTGAATAAATTATCGGTAGCAGCAGCAAATGTAGAATAAGTTTTGCATGCAACAGTGCAGAATTTGTTCTGCACTGTTGCATGCAAGTAACAACTCGAAAGGGAAATGTTTGTTTAGTTAAATCTTTAGCAGAAATGTTGACAATGTTCTTTTGTTCAAACGTTTGAACAAAAGAACAGAGTTAATGCCAAAGATTCTGTACTTTTGAGCACTTCCAAGAAATTCTGTACTCTTCGGCACTTTAGAGATTCTGTACTCTTCGGCACTTTAGAGATTCTGTACTCTTCGGCACTTTAGAGATTCTGTACTCTTCGGCACTTTAGAGATTCTGTACTTTTCAAAACAGCGAAGAAATTCTCCAGATTTCAGAACAGCAAAGAGATTCTCCAGTTTTCAGCACTTCAAAGAGATCCTGTACTTTTCAGCACAGTGAAGAGATCCTGTACTTTTCAACACTTTGAAGAGATTCTGTACTTTTCAACACTTCCAAGAGAATTTCTACTTTTCAGCACAGTAATGGGATTCTCCAGTTTTCAGAACAGCAAATAGATTCTCCAGTTTTCAGCACTTCGAAGAGATCCTGTACTTTTCAACACTTCCAAGAGAATTTCTACTTTTCAGCACAGTAAACGGATTCTCCAGTTTTCAGCACAGTAAAGGGATTCTCCAGTTTTCAGAACAGCAAATAGATTCTCCAGTTTTTAGAACAGCAAAGAGATTCTCCAGTTTTCACGACAGGGGAGTGATTCTCTAGTTTTTCAGCACTTCGAAGAGATTCTCTAATTTTCAGCACATTAAAGAGATTCTCTAATTTTCAGCACATTAAAGAGATTCTGTACTTTTGGACTCTTGGAGGGGATTCTGTACTTTTCAACATTTCAAGAGATTCTATACTTTCCAACACTTCGAAGAGATTATGTACTTTTCAGCACTTCGAAGTGATTCTTTAGTTTCAACACTTAGAAGAGATTCTGTATTTTTCAGCTCTGGAAAAAAGCCTATTTCACATTGCAGAGATTGGATACAATATTGTACGGCAAAATTCTTCAACTCTGCAGACGTTCTACAAGTCTAAAACAATGAAAGGAGTTTCCAATAGTGTCCTGGGTTCAGTACTATAGGAAGACTTAGATATTACAAAGCGTTGTTTAACACTGTAAAGAGAGAGCCAGGGAACTGGGAATTAAAGGTGAATAGGGCTAGGGAGTCCTATTCAGACTGCCATATGACGTACCGCAGGTGGTTCCTGCATTTATGTCGAGTCCGGGGTTTTTGTCACTTGGTTTGTTTGCATGCACTCATCTTCGTCGGGTAATTCCTGTGGCTGTGTCTAACCAGGTTCTTTGTCACTTTTCTATTTTCTTTGATCTTTGTTGGGCCCTTTGATCCGTTTGTGGCCTCACTTCGGTCGGGGTTGTTTTCTTCCATGTTCATTTTGCTTTCCTCTGGCACTTTGCAGTCTTGTGGGGTGGTCGATTTTCTTCGAGTATGCAATTTCTTTTTATTCATTGTGGATGGCAATTTCTGTTCTTCGGTTGAAGACTTCTCATGCAAATCGGCTGAAAACCGCGTAGTCGTCTTCTGTGTCCGAGAGATGGTGTTCTTGGTTTTTTGGTATGTATTGTATTTTAGTTCTTAGCACGCGTCTGTGTTCCTCACAGCACTCACAGTCGTGCATAATATGATGCCATGTTTCAGGCTCACCGCAGGTGCGTGAAAGTTAGCTCCTTCGTTATACCCAGCGTGTTCAATTTTGCCTTGAATGGGCCATGGCCCGTTAGTTAGTAGGTTGCATTTAATCCCGGGGAAAACCACGGGGGGTGCTTTTGGATACGTCTTGGAAACCAGTGGTACCAATCTCTTCGTCACTTCACCTTTGTTTGATGCTGTCCATCTGTCCTGCCATAGCTGTAGCAGGTGAGCCACGATTCTATGCTTTTCTGCTTTGCAGT
Organism: Mastigoproctus giganteus; assembly: GCF_048544385.1. Classification (NCBI taxonomy): domain Eukaryota; kingdom Metazoa; phylum Arthropoda; class Arachnida; order Uropygi; family Thelyphonidae; genus Mastigoproctus; species Mastigoproctus giganteus. Next base: position 13,259,431 of record NC_143575.1, read on the forward strand.
TGTTGTTTGGTTCTAGGGTGAGTCCATAGATTGTAGTGGGTGTTCCCTTAGACAGATGATACATCAGCATGCAGCGAGTCACCTCCAGGTCCAGTAGGAGGACTCCTGTCAGGACCTGGAGGGCGCGCGTGCTCACTGTTCTGCATGCACGACAGATGAGGAGCATAATGGTATGCTGGATTGTGTCCAGGTGTCTTTTATTTACTACTGTTCCTGCTTTTTTGTACCATATCGGGGATCCGTAGGAAATGGCGGGGATGAAAATTCCTTTGTAGTACAGGGACATGGTTTTTCTGTTTAATCCCCAGTCCCTGCGTGAGACTTTTGCTATTAATGCTGCATACTTCCTTAGTTTTTCTTTCAGGTGGATGATGTGAGGGGTAAAGGATAAATTACTGTCGATTGTAATTCCTAAATATCGTATTTGTTTTGCAAGTTTGATGGTTTGTTCCTGCTATCTTTATTTGCGGTAGTCTGTGGATGTCAAGCATCCCTCTCAGTAGAACAGAGTTCATCTTCGTAGGTGATATCTTCAACATGTGTAGCTTTGCCCGATCCTGTAACACCTGTATTGCCTGGTTTCCATGAGTCTCCAGGCCCGATCTGAAGTCTGCCTCCACCATCAGGACCAAATCGTCAGCAAAGGCCTGGCAGTTCATTTCGCCCAGGTCCTGACTCAGGAAGTCGTCAAAGACAATGTTCCACAGGAGCGGCCCCAGGACCGAACCCTAGGGGCAGCCCCTGTGGACCCATCGAGCCACGTTTCGGAAAGGTGTTACCACCTCAATTCTTCGGTCAGTTAGGTAATCCTTTATACATTTGTCGAGGTTTGTTGGGAGCGCTGCCTCCCGGAGCCGGTCGAGGAAGCTCGGCCACCATAGGGTGTCGAACGCCCTGGCAAAATCCATTGCGACGACTAGGAAGTATTTCCTGTCGCATTGGGTTGCTTTGAATATAAGATTTTGGACTGCTTCTATGGTTGATAATCCTGGTTTGAATCCATATTGTTTTGGTGACTCCAGGTTGGCAGCTTTGTAGTGGCTCTTTTATGCAACAGCCTTTCCTATAGTTTACTCAAGGTAGTCAGTAAAGCTATCGGTCGGTAGGAATCCGGTTGTTCTGGTGGCTTGTTAGGAATGATAGATCGGTAGGAATCCAGTTGTTCTTCAGGATGAGTTTCAGATTTGCGATTTTCCAGGACGTCGGAAATTTTTCCCCTAGCAACAGCAGTTTAATAGTTTGAGCAGGAGGCTAGGTATGTGTTCCACAGCTCTGGCTCCAGGAGGTCCGGTCCCGGGCATTTCCTATTTCGCATCTGTGTGCAGCATTTTGCAGCTCCTCTACGTTGAAGATTGGCTCCATTTGTTGCATTTGTTGCGATGTGTATGCCTCGTTCGCCTGGGAGATTTTTTCCTGCTTGTCAATGAGGATGTCTGGGGGTTCTAGAATGATTGTATTTAGAATGTTATTTATTAAATCATCCCATGTTGTAGTGAGGGATCCTTGAGGTGTTTTTGTTGCCGTCGTTATTTCTCTTCTGGGGAGCTTATTTGTGGTTATTTTGTATACCAACCCCCAGGGTTACTCATATCCAGTCGCGGAGACTATTCGCTCCCAGGAGGCTCTCTTATTTTTCTTTATTTTTTGTGCAGGCATTGCACCAAACCAGATATTATGCTGAAAGTCGAGGGCAGCAAAAAGTTCCTCACCACTAATTAGGCAGAAGATAGTCACCCCCGGGCTCTCTGCAGAGACGCCAGGGAGAAAAGGCCTCTCCATCATTATCTTTTACGTCGACAAAGAGGTAACACCAGACCAGCTGACCATGGAGATAATAGCAAGAAATCTAAAGGATATCGCTCCAGAGCTGAGAACAGAATCTAGCACAACCCAAATACACAAACAAACCAAGAACAGGGACAAATAAATATTGGGTCGTAGAATTGGCCCCTGCTGCTTGGCAGATCCTCAAGAATGAAACTAGATTGTACACAGAATGGGATAGCCATCGTTTTAGAGAACATGTGACCGTGCCTAAATGCTTCAGGTGCTATAGGTTCGGTCACACTACCCACACGTGCCCAGACCACGCCCACTTGCGGCGGCCACTGCTCAGAAAGAGGCCATGACTTTAATAGCTGCCCCAAAAAGGAACAGGACCCAGTATGTGCAAATTATAACTCACTAAAATTGGAACACACCCACTCCAACAGGGACCCATAATGTCCAATTTACCTTAGAGCTAAGAGTTCGTTCCAAATGAGGATAAATTATGAATAAACACCAGAAAAGAATCAACACCGCCAAGATAACCATATTCCAGAAAAATGCGCAGCAGGCCAGAGCAGTGGTCAACCAACTGAGAGCAAAAGCAGAGGAAGAAAACGCAGATATACTGGTACATCAAGGTCAAGGTGTGTTTGTTTAATTGCGGTCTCCAGGGTTTCCCCTATATACCACTGTGGCTTCTGAAATGGCGAAAGGCCAAGGACGGCAAGTGTATGTAAGTAGGTGTGTAAGTATATGTGTTATGTTGAGTGTTGAGTGCCGGTATCTGGCGACTTCGCAGGCAGGGGTTAGGGAACACCAGGTCACCTGTCACCTGACACCTGACTCCCAACCTTGGCCACGAGGAGGCGCGCCAGGAGCCACTTTCAACCAGAGACACTTACTGAGGCTATTGGGCAAGCCTGGGAATCCCGAGTTTTCAACTGAAAGGAAGACAGGAAATAGAAGGTTTAGTTAAGGAGATGGGATGGGAGGGGAGGGAACGCAGAAAGAAGAAGGGGAAGAAGAAGAAGACATCCCCGAAAATGAAGAAGTTAGAAAAAAAGTTTAAAGTGCAAAGTTTAAATAAAGCCATTAACATAATCTAAACTTATAATACAATTATACAAAGGTTGCCATGTGCTATTATCATTATTAAATCAAAACTTAAATTACAAATATACAGTGGTTGCCTGAACCAATGGATAAACACCACAAAAGATACAACACCATCAAGATAACCATATTCCAGAAAAATGCGCCATAGTAAAAATAATTTAACAGCTGTAAGGGAGAATTATGCACTGCAACAAGAAACCCTCGTAAAGTAAACCATTAAACGATGTCAAACTTATAATACAATATACAGCAATTACGAAGATACGTATCAAGCTGAAACATCAACACAGCTGTGAAGGGAGAACAATCCCAATATTTTAGGCAAGATAACAGTATCAGTTCCAAACTAATACAGTCCAAAACCGGTGAGAGGGATGTTAACTAAAAATTCAATCTCATATGTATCTTACAATACATAAGTTGAAATACTCAACAACAGAGTATCAAGTAAACAGGTCCCTAGGGAGATTGATACTCATGGACCTTACACATAGCCTAATTGCCCAATAGTCAGCGTCAATTCTCAAACTAAAACAGTCCAGAACCTGTAAGAGAAATATCCATTTACTATACAACCTCACGCATAGCATATAACTTTGATGCTACAGTCTTCAACGCAGAATACTAAGTATACAAACGCCAAAGAGAGGATCTAACACAAGAAGCCAAACAAAAGGGTGCTATGAACATTCCAATCTATGTTGGCACAATAAAATACTCCTGCCTAAAGTACTTTAAGACAGGAAAAAATCAACAAGAACAAGTTCCAAAAGGTAAGTTCAACCTATTCACAATATTTACAGTAAAGAGTTTGCAATTTTAAGTAGTTTACAATATTTACAGTTAAGATAAGATCCGAAAAATTTTCAGATCAAAACAACTATTAAACATACGTACAAACAGAAATTTAATAATGTTGCCAAATGAGAAAACCAAAGTAGGCAGTCAACACCAAAGTATTCAACTAAATTGAAAAAATTATTCAACCAATTATTCAATCTAGAAATAGCAATCAGATAACATTTATTATTCTCTTCCTTCTAGGGAATACCTTATCAGCAAAATTTGCCAGGGCCCCAAAAGTTTCTTTATTTTCAACAAGTTTCGCGAGATCACATTCATCATAAACATTAGTTAACATCTGTAATTCATACCTATAATCAACGTTGTAATTACGCTCAAATATTAAATGTTGGACAGTCTCCGGAGAACCACATTTACACATCGGAGCGGCAGCCAAACCCAGAGTATGCAACTTTGAATTTAGACTGCCGTGTCCAGAAAGCAAAAAGGATAAATTTAGCCCTGGATTAAACCAAAGGTAATGTTTATCAAATTCAGCTACCCTAGGCAAAAATCCAAATGTTATCCGGCCAGTAATAGCATTTACCAATTCATTTTGCCAATCACTAATGAACTGATTTCTTATTCTTGTTATATCATTCTGAGTAGGTACATCAAGATTAATGGAGTACTATCCAAGGGTTTTAGGCACACCCTACCTTCTGAAATGTTGAAGATAATTAAAAATGACTTCATATTTTATGGGCATTTTATCCGAAATAACTTGTAGAGCTGCAGTTGAAATTGTACGGCAAGATCTCGAGGTGGCTAGGAGGAAAAACCTTTGGTCCTGGGTTATGTACTTATTAACAATATATTTACTAATGCAGGGGCCCCATGCGCCTGCTGAGTAGCACACCACAGGTATAAAAATACATTTATAATACCGCCGCAAAGTGGACTAATAAAAGTAACAAAATGCTCTTGGGGTTTAATATCCCAAGAACATTTTTTTACTTTTATTAGTTTTCTTGTTAGCGCTTTATTTTCTGCAGGTTATATTTTGCATGGGAGATGCAGTTTAATCTAGAATCCAACGTTATGCCAAGATATTTATAAACACTTACTACTTTAATAGGTTGGTCTAATAATCTGATAATAGGAGGCCTGTTTTGATCTAATCGCCCTTTAAAGAGCATTTGCTTTGTTTTAGCAGTAGAAATTTCTAATTTATGCACTTGACATCAGTCATTCAAATCAACAAGCACTTCATTTGCCCTAGTTTCAATCTGAAACCTTGAGTTTCTATAAACAATGACGACCAAGTCGTCAGCATATGCAATTTTCAGGATGTTTTCCTGGTTGATAGTAAGCCACCCATCAAGGACAACGTTCCAACATACAGGTCCAAGAACGGATCCCTGAGGGCAGCCCCGAGTGACTGGTCTTGCCACAGAACTGAATCCAGAGGAGACAACAAGACACTGGTACTGAAAATAGTCAGAGAACAAACGGTAAATGAGAATTGAAACCTCGGCCTCCCGGAACCTCGCCAGGACACTCTACTACCAAACGGTGTCAAAAGCCCCTTTGAATTCCACAAGGAGACTGAGGACATATTTACTCTCAGAAGAAGAAACCGAATCCAAAACCAATCTAATAGCATCCACAATTGACTTGCTTTTCACAAAGCCAAACTGAAATTGATATGACAAGTTTTTACTTTGATAATTTTCCAAGAATCTCATAACAATAAGCTTTTCTAGAACCTTTCTGAAAACTGGAAGCAGTGCAATGGGACGATAAGACGAAGTTAAATTTGCAGGTGTTCCGGGATTTTTGAGAAGAATTTTAAGGTTGGCATGCTTTCAGGGAACCGGGAAACACTCTTCATTCAAACAAGCATTAAAGAGGTTTATAAGTAACAGTGGACAACAAGTCCAGATTCTCTTCATTACAGCAACTTCCATAAGGTCCAGTCCTGGACAGTTTCCATCTTTCATGGAGGAGGCAGCATAACCAATTTCATCCTGCGTAAATTCCTGTTCCTGGGCAGGGTCCTCATAAGTTAAGTGTTTCATTCTGAGGCTTGTTTGTTCAGAATGCTCCGGAACTATATAATCTTGCTTGGTCAACTCATCCAAGATGGAATTCGTGGATTCTTCCCATGTAAGTGATTCGGTATTATTTTCCATCAAAACAGAGGAGAAAACCTCCCCTGGATGTAATTTGTCAACTACGAGTTTATATGGCAAACTCCATGGATCCTTATCCAAAGAGGACTTGACAAAGCTTTCCCACGCAGAGCGTTTCTCTCTGTAAATGGAATTGAAGTATCTTTTATGGGCATCCCTGTATAATTCATTTAGCCTAGCAATTTCTTCCAAAGGTCTATTGTATCATCTAGCTCGTTGTAAATCCTTCCTAGAGGTTTTTAGGTTTTTAAGAAGATCAGTTAGAGATTGTGACTACCAAGGGACTGAGTGATACATCCTCGTTTTCCTTCCTAGAGAACTATCACAAATAACCGCTACAGTATGCATTATTTCATCAAGCTGTGGCTTAAGGACCAAACCAATACGACGGATATTTTCCAAGCAAAAACTTCTTTAATGTTCTGATCAAAGAGATTCCAGTCAGCTTAAAGCAGTTTTATAACTTGGAAAATCATGGTTAAATCTATGACTGTCGGGAGATAAAGAAGAGACGATATTAAATGAGATAACATTTTGATCGCTGCAAGACCAAGAAGAATGGACTTTCCAATCCTCCAGGCAACGACCAAACGCTCCATCTGATAAAGTAATGTCAATAAAAGATTGCCCGGAGGCAGAAACGAATGTTGGAATTTGGCCTGGAATGTTCCAAAGACACAGCCCCTTTGACAAGACGAATTCCTCCAAAAGCACTCCCTTGGGAGGGACTACTGCCACATGGTAGAAGATGAATATGCGTCGGTTAAAATGATCATATTCATGCCAGAAAGTTTAATTAAAACATATTCAAGATAATTCAGGAAAGGTTCGATCTGTTGGTTAGCCTGAGAACACTGCATATAGTGAGATGAAATACAACTGTCCAAAGAAACCCTCCAGACAGGCACATGCTGCGTGATCAGAGCAAAGTCCGTTTATCCTTGTAACAATAATTTGTGGATCTGTAACAACCAAGGCCGCCCAAACCCTGGCCATTGCATTTCCACCCTCAGCAGAAATTTGAGTGTTGGACTGCACAATTTTGCATTGGAAAGGGAGTTCTTTAACCTTTCTCTTGTAGGAATATAATTCCTGTAATACTAGGACAGAGATTTTTTGTTCAACAATTAATGTAGATACGTCACTCATTACTGAAGTTGATCGTTGGCAATTTAATTGCACAACTTTGAATCCTGAACTTAAATTATCCATATAGGACGGATTGAATGTATTAGGTGTAGTTCTTGATTTAGTCAGTTCCTGAGCACGTATGTACTCAGAACACTGCATCACGGAAGGAATGATCAGCTTTCTTTTTTCTTAACCTGCAGTTTGGACATACCAAGGGAGAGTCCTTATTGGGACAAGTTTCACTCTGGTAACCTAATTGGCCACAATGTCTTAAAATCGTTTGATACAGCTAATTTGATTTCTTCACTAGTTTTTAATTTACATTCATTTGCACGTATTAGTGACACGTTTTTTTTTTTTTTTTTTTTTTGTGTTCCCGAAGGAACTAACCCCTCTGCAGTTTGTTTTTCTGCACTTGCTGCCGCCAGACCAACATATGTAGCAGCAGAAGAAGCAGCAGGCATAGAAATTGTATCCAACTTGCACTTGAAGTCTATCGTTTTCTAAAGTAAGGTATATAATTAACCTATCTACATTGTTCCAGATCTTGCAAACTTCCACCATCATAAGTGGAGAAACCTTAGTATTAACCTTAAAATAATCGATATTATGCTTTAAAGAAAACAGAAAGTCTATATTTCCAGAACTGTTTGATTGGTCTAAAACATTTACATTATTTATACCTGGAGCCTCTGGCCCGCCTCGAGCTAGACTCATAGGAGGAGACTCTTCACAAAGAATATCCTCCAAAACAACACAAGATTCCTTTGAACAAGTATCTAAAATTTCAGGGGCAACAGTCAAATTCCCAGGCATGTCTGAGGATGAAAAACTTTCATCACACATAGTTGAAGTAGAACCAGTATTTATCAATTCAAATACAACTGAAATTTCTACACCCAATACTGGATGAGAAACTAAGAAAAAATAGTACTTATCAATCACAATACTGGATATATCAGATCCAAGATCCGAACCACCCAAAAGTCCTGGATGAAAATCTCAGTACAGTAGTGCGTGTCAGTTTCTATACACCAGTTGTCAATAGTTCCACTAGTTGATTCACCCCAGTCAGTTCCTGGATGAAAACCAATACAATCATATGACCTTTAACTCAAATAGCAGTTCCAACTGAACCAAAACTAGAGATCCAGTAACAGGTTAGTCATCTGGAACTAGAAAGCATTATTTATACATTATATATAACCATAAATTAGAAACACATGCATTTCAATGGGAATTTTGCCCAAGTTTACGTAATCAGCGGGAGCCCCCCAGCCCAGTAGAGGGCTGGGGGGGCACTTAATAGATAACAAATAGACCACAAATAGACCACTTAACAAAATCACAGAAGAATTTTAACTCAGTTATTCTCATAAATATAGTTTCAGAAATAGTCACTAATACTTTGGCAAATACTATATATACAAAACACCAATAGAAAATCAAAATGGCAGCCGCCAATACCAGTATCCGCCGTTATCTAACACATCTGCCATTTTAAAGTCACATATGATATAATATACACAGTTAATGACATTATGTACCTTATTTCTCTGATGCTCAATATTATATCATCTATGATGTAATTAGAACAAAGTCATGTGACCACCGCCAAAAAGGCTATCACTATGAAGGAAGACAAGATGGCAGACACAGTAGAACAAATACATTGTGGATAGCAAGAGCCTATGTTAATTAAAAATAAAGTCAGGCTTTCTAAAGGTGAACAAATAGCAAGAGAAAAAAGTTGCCACCCACCCTGCAGTCCAGAATAAGGCTCAAATCACTTGTACATCCCAGATTTTGGGAAGAACAAAAGTTTCATCTAAAAGTTTAAGCTGATAATTACAAAACAACTTTTGATATCACGAGAATTGAAATAGTTATTTCAACTATGAAATAAAAAGTTGAAAATATCAAATAAGTTGGAATAGTTATTTCAACTCAACCCATTAATTGTCAGCTTTCAAAAAAGCAGCATTCCACTCACCCGAACTTTAAATTTCTGATATACATATTCTTTAACAGGGAGATATCCAAGAAATGCTAAAAATCCGCGGAGCTAAAAACAGCTACACACATAAGCCACTAGTATGACGTCACCCACCGGTACTACAGGGATATTCATGTGTTGTTGTGGCGGACCCCAGGGTTTCCCCCATAAGCCGCTATTGTACTTCTTGTGTTGAAGCTTACGCCAAAACCGGCGATTTGTATGTAGTATGTTGGGCGTGTAAATGTTATGATGTGTTCTGTTGTTATGTTATCGGCCGGTGCCTGTGCCTGTCTCTTAGCAGGTGAGAAGCAGTAACACCTGGTCACTATGTCCCACCCCCATCCCCGCCACGTTGAGGCGGCCAGGATCAACTATCTCCTGCTGGGCAAGCCCAGGGCATAAGACCTGGGCACTGGTACTACAGGAGCCATACACCCACTCCAAAATGGTACGCAGCTACCCAATAACATATAAAATAGTACAAACTGAGGCGGGCACCCCGTGGGCCGCCATCGCGGTCCGCAACCCAAACTACACAGTAACAAAAATAATCGAGCTATGCACAGCCTGGGCCGCATGTGTCCACAACCTAACTCCTTTGGGCCCCTTCTACGTCGTGGCGCTGTACTGCAGGCCGGAAGGGGGGAATCTCCTTCGCCACAAGGTATCTACAGACGCTCCTCGGCGCTCTTCCCAATCAAAGGATTATTGTGGGGGCTGATGTGAACTGTCGGTCCCCGGCCTGGTGGTGCCACACCCCGGCCAGACGTGGAACCAGAAACGGACAGCTTCTCGAGGACTACCTTGCAAACTGACCATTGGTAATACTGAATCAACCTCATCACCTGGCCATGTTCTGTAACACTCTGTGGGAGGCAGATATTGATGTCACCATAGCAACCAGGAACGTCGCCGGATATGTAACAGACTGGGCCGTCCAGAACTCGTGGACTACGTCCGACCACAGAGTACATAGTTACCTACCAAATCAGACATTCTCTTGCTAGATCACCAGTGCCAAAACAAATGCAAAATCGATTCAATGTTAAAAATGCCAACTGGAACTTCTTCCAAGAGCTGCTTGTGCCTGCTGCGACACAACATTTGGCCAAAATGAACCAACAAACTGACCCAAATGACGCACAAAGAAAAGTCACTAGGATAATAATCAGCACCAGTGAAACAACGATGAAACGCAAAAACCTTACGCCAGGGTCAACACCATTCTGGACCCCGGACATCCAATCCCCGAGATGGGAAGTGATAAAGAGACAAAAACAGTTCCAGAGGGCGAGACGCACATGGCCAGCTGAAAAGGTCGCGGCCTTCAGAGAGCTCTATAGACAAGCGAGGTACAGGTGTACCGGTCTAATAACAAAAAGCACAAAGCCTGGGAGACACTGGCTAGCACAAAAGGAAACACGGATCCCTGGGTAGTGGTGTACAGTCACCACAAACAAGCTCCCCAGAGGTGAAGTTATCTCCACCACAAGGACCGCACACGACACCCTCATCGTCACATGGGACCAATCCAAACTCAACATCCTGGACATCATTCCAAACACAGATACTCTGATGTTACCAGAGCAGCTGCAAATTTGCGCCGACAATGAGGTGTATGATACGGAGCAAAAAGAACGGGCCTTCACCTTGGAGGATTACAATTGGCTACAGCTCTTATCAAAAACAGGAAATGCCTTGGCCCAGATAACCTGGAACCTGAGATCATAAGGAAAGTTGAACAATTCACACCAGACTTCCTTCTCTCTTTTCAACTGCTGCCTCCAGGCTGGTACCTTCCTAACACAGTGGAAGGCTGCAAACGTAAAATTGATCCTAAAAAAACCCTTCCAAAACCCATGACCTGCCAGGGTCTTATCGACCAATTGCAATGCTACCTGCAGTCAGTAAGCTGTTCGAGAAACTCCTGCACGGAAGAATCTGCAGGCACTACGAAGCAGCGAAACTTCGTATGCCCACACAGTACGGCTTCAAATCCCAGTCACCACCCGCTGACGCTCTCAGAAACCTCATGGACGCTGTGGCCACTTGTCAGAGGAAGTATTTTTTGGTCATTTCTATTGACTTTTCCGGGGCGTTCGACACTATCTGGTGGCCGAGAATCCTGGTCAGACTCAGGAGTGCCTCCGTTCTGGTGACCCTCTTCAAAAAAATAAGATCATACCTCTCACAAAGGAAGATCAGTGTTGTTACACCCTACAGAAAGGTTGACCAGGCTTGTCTGAAGGGGCTGCCCCCAGGGCTCTGTTCTGGGGCCGCTCCTGTGGATATGGTCCTTGACGAATTCCTTGCCCTTGATCTTTGGGATGTCTACTCCTAGGCCTTTGCTGAAGACCTTATTTAGAGGGTTACCGCGGACAGCAGAACCCAGTTGGAAGGCCAGGAAAACCAGGCCGTGACGACCCTAAAAGCTTGAGCCCAAACCCATCATCTGAAAATATCATCGGAAAAAACCTCCTCAATCCTGCTTAGGGGATCCCTGGACCTCAGGCGGCCTCAGCAAATAAAAATATAAAACAGAACTGTCAGGTTGAGGAACCAACTGAAATACCTGGGAGTTATTTGAGATTCAAACCTTTCCTTCAAACACCATTTTAACTATATTAGAGCCAAAATTACGAACTACTTAGGATTGGTGTCTAGAATAACGAGAAGGTATTGGGGGCTTAGCAAGTGCACCCTGTCTCTATACTACAAAACGATATTCCTACCAGCAATAATCTATGCCTCTCTGATTTGGTTTCGTAAAACTACAATGGCCGTTAACCGGCGAACCTTGGACGCCCCCAAAGGACAATATTACTCACCATCACCCATGCCTACCGTACCACCAGTACAAACGCTCTCTATCCTGGTGGGCTCCCCCCCCCTGGATCTGGAAATTACCCACTGTGGCATTTCCTACCACATTACCAAAGGACTACCCTGCATCTTCATGAACTTAACAGCTCCCCAAAGAGGGAAAAAATGAGACTTCAAAGACATCTGCAGCAGGCATGTCAAAACCGTTGGTCCACAACGACCAAGAGAAAAATCACAAAAAAGTTCCTACCCAACATTGACAGGATGCACCCTGAGCCCCCAACCTGGTTCAAACCCGGCCTCTACACGGCCTACCTGCTAACGGGTCACGGAGCATTCAATGCGAAACTGAACTCCTTTAGGATCCTGGAACACCCACGCTGCGTTTTTGCGGTGAGGCTGAAATATGGACTCACATCATACATGACTGTACACACTACGAAGACCTTCGTTGCAGGCTAATAACGGAAATCACTTACCTACCGAAGAACCAAGAGATGCATCTACTGAACTCACTGGAGGAATATAAGGCCCTGACCAAATATGCGCAAGAACTGTTCACCAGACCCAGAACCCTAATCGCAATCCATACAGAACACTAACTAGAACCTTCTGAGCCAACACCTAAGCTTTTGACAGTGACAAAACTAAACGACAAAGCCACACCGAGCATATACCACTTACCTGCACCTGAAAGAACAAACCTGGACAGGTCGAAGACCCATGCTTGAATAAAACCCTGACGAGATGCAGACTAAATGACAGACTCATCCTTGCACAACCAACAGGAATGGGTCACTCAAACTGTGACCACAACACTATGTGCCAACAACTACCTGACCCTGCTCAACTGAAACAAGTCACCAGACGGGACCTGATCCCAAGAGCAACAGATACAAATGTTTTGAAATGACTGTAATCACCTTAGGGGCGAAAACTACCACATTAGTCAACACCGGACGGGACTTACTCCACTGAGAGGAAACCGCAAACCATACTGTGACCTACCTGGATTGGACATTTCTTTGATCATGACTGCAGCTCTGCTGCCGCATAGCGATTTGGACTGGGCACCTTGACTGGCCCACTTTCTTTCCCTATCCTGGCAGGGGGGGACAGCTTCCTTGTCTTCTCCCCTCCCCGCTTCCCCCCATATTTTCCTTCTGGTGTGACATGGGCATGTCCCACTAACATATCTGGGGTCGTCTTCTCTACTGACCCCATATTTCTGTCTTTTTTCCCCCAGCCTTCAGTCTCTCCCCCACTTCTTCTAAACACCACAGCGTACGCCCCACACAATCAAAATTTAAGTTTAAAATTTAACTGCTTAACCATGCATCACTCTTTCAGACTCCTAACCTTATTAACGCCCTACCCCCGAAAATTGCATTTTTTTTTTTTTTTTTTTTTTTACATAGGTCCTAGTCACTTAAATCTCAGGAAATTAGGTGGTAGGACCTGCCAGATTACTTATTTCAAATACTGGTGTACCTGATCTGCCTCCACGCATGCTACCATTATATGGTAGCATGCGTTTCAAGCCAAGTTGAACTCTATACAGAGAACAATGTTGCTTACTATCACGAGAGTTTGTAGAACGGTTTCAACCGTTGCTTTACAAGTGCTTGCCGGGTGTGTTGCAGTGGATTTGTTCTTGGTGTACTGAGTTCTTTGTTACTATATAAAGAGCCAAATGCCCATTAGGATCTTGGATATAGAGTTAAATATTAATACTGGTATAAAACAAGAGAAGAACCGATGCTTGAATGAAATCTTTAAATTGTGGCAGAATAGGTTGGATAATGTTGAGGCTGGACGGGTTACCTGGCGTTTTATAACTGAAGTCACATTTTTAAACAGTGAACAGATTACAAAATGGTTTAAACCAAGTTTGGAATCCTTGTTTTTAATGACGGGTCACTTCATGCTAAGTTGTTTGGTCTGGGATTGTCGAACACTGATTGATGCTTTTGTGGTGATCGGGAAAGTTGGGACCAAATACTTTATGACTGCTATTTACGAGAACTTAAGGATTCAAATTCGAGGAACAATGGAGGATCTGATACCAGGCAAGGAAGGATTATTTTTGGCTGATCAAAAGAACTTTGATGTTTTTCAAGAATTCTCAAAAGCAGTGTTCAGACATAGAAGATCTTTAATGCCAATTTTACGTACTTTGTGTTTGGGTTCATTATGGTGGAGTCTTGATCATCAGAGACTGTGATCGAGGTGTAGTGTTGCGAGTTTATTTTATTTTATTTATTATTATTTTATTTATTTATATATTTTTATTATTATTTTATTTATTTATATATTTTTATTATTATTTTATTTATTTATATATTTTTATTTTATTATTTATTTATTTATTTTATTAATTTTTTTGTTATTTAACTCTGGGCTTGGCCCACCTTCCCGTGGTGTGGACGAGTACTTAGAAGCAGCTTTCCAAGTGATTGCTGCTTCTGGGTAGCCAAGAGACCAGCACCACACAACAACACAACACACACACTGATTACACAAATATGACATTAATACACGGCTGGCC